>NC_056048.1:27608735-27915401 GCF_004379255.2 Salvia splendens
GCATATCTCATTCATTCTCATTACTATTTATCTCATCTTGGGTTGACAATGAATTCACTTTCCAATCTCATTGCCTTGCTTTAAATTTATTTTATTCATTGTATTATTCAATTTGATTTTATACATTTTATTTATAAAATAAAACATAGAAAATATTATATTTAAAAAAAAATAAAAATCTGTATCGAATTGGAACCTGCTGGAAACCACCTCAACCGTCACAACACCACCAGTTCATGGTTCAAAACCAGAACCATGTAGCTTGTTAACAAGTTGGGTTTTTCCAAAACCAGAACTGTAAAAAACTCTGACAAAAATTGGCTCGAAAAATTTTGGAAAAATCATTTAGTTTATAACATTCATTCATAGACAGTTACAAACACTTATGTTTTATTTAATTTTGCAATAAACTCAAGCCCTAGACCACAACAAATCTCAAACTCTGCCCGGCGGCGGCGGCGGGCGCAGGCCACCTCGTTTCTGATCATCAAAATGTGATTGCGGTGGCTGATCGGAGAGAGAATCAACGGTGGAAGAGAAGGGCTTCTCTTCCACACATTGTGTGAAAATGGCCTCGTGCATGAACAAGATGGCAAGGACGAAGAGATATGTTGCTTCCATTTTGATTTTTTGGGAGTACTAAATTACTAAGTTGAATGTGTAGAAAATATATTTATTGTTGGGTATATATAAGGTTGAAGAGATGAGAGTGAAGCCACCTATATTTGTCTTGTATCACAACTCTTAAATAGTAAATGTGACACGTGAATAGTATATGTTTAATATGACTTATGTTATAATATTGTAAAGAACATAAGATAAATTATTGAATTTTGATCAAATTCTAGTTGGGTGTATCAATTTTAAAAATTTGTTAGACAACTATCGAGCTTTTAATTTTTTTATTCGGCTAACAAGGTTGGATTTTCAGTTGTTAGTTTAATTAAATTTTGGTTATGTGCATCAACTTAAAATGTAAGTATATAGTTTGACAACTATATGTATCAAGCTTTTAGTTCATTTTAACTTGGCTACGCGATTGGATTTTCAAGTAACTTTTTCAAATTAATTTCCGCTAATCATGTGTAATTTCAGTCGAAAAAGACGACATCTACGTAAGTAACATACGATTTATCATTTTTATTTTATTTCCATTTGATATCTATTAAAAAAACTTAATTTTAAGGATATAAAAATCAAGACTCAATTTAAAATACAAATAAAAGCATTCCTAAATTATCAAACTAACTTAATTTTTTATTTTTTAGGACGCTTTCATTTGAGCTTAGGTTTAGTTTTGACATCAACAATAATATATGAGGATAATTACAAGTTTCATACAAAATATTTTACCTTTGTTTAAAGTTAATACAAAAAGTATTAAGTTTACATATTTCACACAAAAAGTTTATTTAGTGTTCCAAAATAATACATTCCGTTAAGTCCCTATTAACACCGTTACTTCCAATTACATCATACATACAAAAACTTTCATCAATGTTTCAAATTTGTACAAAAAGTTTTAAATTAAAACTTTCCATTAATTATTTCAAACACAGTTATTTTTATTACTCACAAAAATGAAAAACACATAGAAAAAAATGACATCTCTTCACCATCAAATTAGCGAATTGCATTTTATTGTCGAATCTTTCTCATGTAACAATGGAGAATACAACTAAAAAGATATTGAATCTTTTTTATAAAAATTAAATATTGACTTATTGACTGTTTGAAGTTCAAATTAGCCATTTTGTAAATATGAAATATAGACTTATTTTATACTGTGTTTTATAAAGAATACAATAAAAATAGAGTATATTGAGAGATAAAATTTTTTTAAACCACGATCATTTACTCGAAGAATTGATATTGACTGTTATATTTTAGAGTGATTAATTTTATTAAATCTCTAATTATTCTTTTATTATGATGATAAGTTGGACAAATTATAAACTAACTAATGGTGTTTAAAATATTTAACAGAATGTATTAATTTAAAACACTAATGTAACTTTTTGTATGAAATACTTAAAATTAATACTTTTTGTACTAAATTGAAACAAAGGTAAAACATTTGGTATAAAACACAAATTAACTTATTTAATTGCATTAAAAACATTCTTAATAGTTTTTTGTTTGTTTGTTTTGTTATAGTTACCTCAACTTTGACATCTCAACTAAAAAATCTAATTTCTTTTTCTTATGTTAATAACGTTAATCATTTTGTTTTGAGCTCCAAATGAACTTAATGATCACTGCATTATCATCACATAAAATGCGAGATTCTATTCCCAAGATTATTCGAATCCCTGACCTATTAGATAAAAGAGAAACCGTTTATTAACATAAGTGAGTATTTCATTATTTGTGGTATCTTTTAACTTACTAATTAGTACGTTAACTAGACTTCATTAACTATATTAAAGATAATTAGAAATTTGAAATCCTACAATAGTCGTAGCCTAACAGCAATTAGGCAAATGGCAAGTCCACATCCAATTCCTCAATAAACAATTAACATCTCGATCGAAATTTTAATTACCCCAATATTAATTTCAACGTAGAAGTCAAATTCTCTTGTATTTTTCCACATGTTAAGACGTTTCCTCGAATTTTCCAATATCAAAAATAAACTATTCCATCTATGATTAGTATATTACTAATTATTCCTAATTAATCAAATTAATAAAGTAATAAACCCTCTGCTAATCAAATCCTTCGTCGGTCGTCTCTCTCTCTCTCTCTCTCTCTCTCTCTCTCTCTCTCTTACACACACACACACGCACACAACGCGCTATTCGTCTCCATTTTCAGCTATATTCACAGTTTAGCATTTCCATTTTTGTGCAATTCAACATTCGTTTAAGGTATAAGCTTGAAGAGTTTCTGAGATTTTGATTTTTTTTTGCGTGTTGACGATTTGGTGCTGAATCTGAGCCGTTGAATTTGACGATTCCACCACCAATGCAACTCAGATCCCTTCGATTTAGTCCGTCGGTTTTCTCCTTATTGAGCCCTATTAGATCCGTGCTGGATTTTCAGTAAACCGCGCCGTAGAAATTCGTCGATACTCGATAGGATTTGGGGATTGTATAATTTCCGGTCATTTGATTAATAAATAGGGGTATTTGTAAATTGAATTGGCCGAGGATGGTGGCGGCGAAGTCTCAGGGGCGGCTGTTCACGATCGGGCTGGTGGCGTCGTGGTACTCGTCGAACATTGGGGTTTTGCTGCTGAACAAGTATTTGCTGAGCAATTACGGCTTCAAGTACCCGATTTTCCTGACGATGTGCCACATGACGGCGTGCTCGCTGCTCAGCTACATCGCGATCGCGTGGATGAAGATGGTGCCGATGCAGACGATAAGATCTAGGGTTCAGTTCATGAAGATCTCGGCGCTCAGCTTGATTTTCTGCGCTTCCGTTGTCAGCGGCAACATTTCGCTCAAGTACTTGCCGGTCAGCTTCAATCAGGCGATCGGCGCCACGACGCCGTTTTTCACTGCGGTGTTTGCCTACTTGATGACGCTCAAGAGGGAGGCGTGGTTGACTTATTTGACATTGGTTCCTGTTGTTACTGGAGTTGTCATCGCGAGTGGGGTATGCCTGTTTGCTTTGATTGAATTGTGGTTTGGTTAATTTTGATTTGTGTTTTTGGCCTTTTGATTCCTCTTTATATGGATTATTGGATTGATATGCCTACTTGGGTTAATTGGATGCATTGATTGTGTTAGGCAGCTGGGATTTGGTGATGTTCTATGGGGAAAATATGAGCAAAAGAATAATCTTGTGTTAAGTGTTGCAATGCATCTGTTAAAGAATTGTTATGCTAGTTTAGAATGTGTTGCTCAAATGCCCCTCTTTTGCATTTAGGGAAAAAGAGCTTCTTTTGGTGTTACCATCAAACTGATGTTGGTCTATTTACAGTACTTCTTTGTAGGGGTGAGCAAAAAAACCGGAAACCGAATATCCGAACCAAACTGAAATTTTGAAATTTGGTTCGGTTTTTCGGTTCGGTTTTAAAAATAAAAAAATTTCGGTTTTTCGGTTCGGTTCGGTTCGGGCGAAGAAAAAAATCGAAAAACCGAATTATATATATATTCTATTAATTTAATATATTATATTATATATAATATATATATTCTTTTAATATATTCTACTATATAATATACATTATATGTATTATTAATTTTATATTATATATAAATATTCTATTAGTATATATAAAATAAAATAAAATACACATATATAAATATATATTTATATTATATTTATTTTTTTCAGATTTTCCGGTTTTTTTTCGGGGTTTTTCGGTTTTTTAAGTTCGGTTTTCGGTTTTTTCGGTTTTCGGTTTTTCGGGTTCAGTTCGGTTTGGATTTTGAACTAAATTCGGTTTTGGTTCGGTTTTGGCAAAAAACCGAACCGAAACCCGAATGCACACCCCTACTTCTTTGGTACTTTGTGTATTTAAAGCCGTATATTGTAGCATGGGCTATTCTATATTCTTTGCTGGTGGAGGTTGCTTTCACTGGATCAGATTGAGATCAATTTTATGGGGCCATTAAGATGATGGTGTTTCTGTTTTTACATTTTGTATGAGAGATTCGTTGAAGCAAGGGTTGCCTGTTATGTTTGTTCTAATTTCGATACAAATTTTTTCGGCACAATGCTCCAATTACCCTTTTTTTCATTTTACTATGTGCTAGTGACACATAATTTTGTTCTAATTATCTACCTCTTTATTGATGTAGGGTGAACCTAGTTTCCATTTGTTTGGGTTTATCATGTGTGTTGGTGCTACAGCTGCAAGGGCACTCAAATCAGTGGTTCAGGGTATTTTGCTTTCTTCTGAAGGGTAATAATTCTATACTATGGTTTACCATGTAATTTTGTGAACTTATAATTGCTAAGTTAATTATGTGATTTATTATCACTTACACATTCTGATAGCCCTCTTTCTGTCTGAAGGGAAAAACTGAATTCTATGAATTTGCTCCTCTACATGGCTCCTATAGCTGTAGTATTTCTACTTCCCGTAACACTCGTCATGGAAGAAAATGTCGTTGGTATCACATTGGCCCTAGCAAGAGAGGATATCAAAATCATATGGTTATTGCTGTTCAATTCTGCACTCGCTTATTTTGTAAATTTGACCAATTTCCTGGTCACGAAGCACACCAGTGCCCTCACTCTTCAGGTACTTCTTTCCCAGTAAAAGAACTCCACCATTTTACGACTATCATGTCAAAAAATCGTCTCCTTTATCAATTTGCCTGTTGGTTGATCTTGACTCTTGCTGTTTTAAGTCATTGTTTTTTTACTGGCTGATTTTGTTTTCAACTAACCTTTAGTCTCCCATTTCCACAAGGGTAGTGAATTGGAAAGTTAATGGGACAGGTTGGAGTGATTGCTGTGTTTGAAGCAAAAAATGAAATAACAATATGATATATGTCACTGTGTTTACTGTGATTGTGAGAAACGTATGCATATACCTCCAAAAACATTTTTTTGCATTTCTTTATTCATTTAATTGGATAATAATATGCCTGAGGTTGGTTTGAATCAGTTATTCTCTTCTAATCTAAATCTCTGCTCTCTGAGCTATCCATTCATTATTCATATAAACTACATTTGGCAATATTCACTCCTTCGTGTTACGTGCACCTTTCTAGTTCTGTAAATGCATGTTAGGTACTATCTATGTTAGTCGCTCAGTTCAATCATGAGGCTCTTTAGATGTAAATTTGAATTGGTTGTGGAGAACAACAGTTAGTTCCACCATTAAATGTGGGCTATAAAATGCTGAGGCTATGCTTAAATGCTTGGTATCTACTGCATGGAAACCAGAACATGCAAAGTTAGAAACTTATGGTTCAGTTTCATCTAAGCATGTCATGAACGTCTTCAAAATGTACAGAAAAGCTTCGACTGCTCTCAGTGAATTATTTGGTAAAAACACATTATTTTTAGATTCTTGGCCTTGTCATTGTGCTCTGCCGGCTATCTGAGACTGGTTGACATAACATATATATTGCATCCTTAACTTTCGATTACTGTATTCCTTGTTTATAATGATGGGAAACCTTGGTTGCTAATTTCGTTATGGGTTCTTTCAGGTCCTTGGGAATGCTAAAGGCGCAGTGGCGGTTGTAGTCTCCATATTAATTTTCAAGAACCCCGTCTCTGTCACTGGAATGCTTGGATACTCACTAACAGTCTTGGGCGTCATCCTGTACAGTGAAGCCAAGAAGCGTACTAAATGAAGGAACACGTAAAGTCTTTGAACTATAACCGTCTGTCTTGTGATGTGAAGAAGGTGATAGCATTTGATAGAAGCAAATTCAGTGCGTATCGGTGCTGTGCTGGGAGCGTATGAAATTTTGTCCCGGAAGGCATGGGCGAGGGCGCCAAACAGTACCAACAAACCATCTCCTAATTAGCTGTGTAGGAGTTTTTATTGCATTCAGTCTCGGTTACTAAATCAGATCTTTTTTTTGTGTCTTTCACTGAATTCTTTCCTCAACTCTGACACTTCATGTTATTATACCTAATTCTTTTGACATCAGTCAATTAGTGAAATGAAATCAAAGTTCTATATACTTGTGGCCTCACCGTACATTTTTCATCAGGGTTCAAAATGATGTATCCTTGTCTCATTATTGCTATGGATTCAATCTCGTTTGTGTCTCCGTTAGTAGACGTTTTTTAACCTTTAATCACTTCTCAATTGCGATACTAGTATCTAATTATGTGTTTGTACCTTCTCAATTCTTTCGCCACTCATCTTGCGTCAAATACATAGAGTCCAACAATTTTTTTTACTACTACTTAATTCAATTACCATCTAAATTGAATTTAAATATAATTAAAATTTTCCGTAAAAATAGTTATATGTTAATTTTTAATTATTAAATGATCAATTATATATGGATAGTGAATTGGGACTTGATACTTTATTTTATTTTTTCAATCTAAACTGCATTTTAAGAACTTACTATAGGTGATTTGTGAATTATATTTAGTTTATTTATTTTGAAATTAGATAGCTATTAATTTGGATTGTCATTCGGAGTATTATTTATATGAATTTAAGAATGAAGATCAATTACCATGCAAATTGAATTTAAAAATAAAAATTTGCCGTTAAAAATTATTGGACTATAGGTCTTTGACGCAAGATGAGTGGCGAAAGAATTGTCCAAATTGTCATTTGAAGGTCATAAGGGCATTTTCATCCGGAAAAAGTTCAAAATAGCTCAAATGATATTAACTTGTAGTTAACGGACCTAAAATGATATTTTCAAAGTTCACGAACCTAAAATGATATTTTGGCAAAGTTCGTGGACCTAAAAAGATGTTTCCTCTATTCAAAATTACTACTACTAAGCTTTGTTAATAATATTATTATGAGGTTGGAGAGTTGTTAAGTGTTAACTAATGACATAATTAAACATGTTGTTGAAACTAAATTTAAAGCAAAGAGAATACAATTATACAAACTTACCACATTCCCGCCAAACTATCATTCACCAAAACAATCATCTTCTTCAATTTCTTGATTTTATACAAATTAATGTAGAAAGCTTAGAATTTCACATAGAAAATGCATTGATCAAAAATCAGAATCTCAAGCTGGTAAAAGGAAATCTCATTGACAATTCATCATTCTAACAAACAACAATCCAATATTCACAAGAAAAAATCCAAACGAATCACCTTCTCCGATCAATCGTTGAAGATGAAATCCAAAACCTCAAGAAATTCCTTCCAATAATACAGGTAAACAATCAAAAGCAAATCACAGCAAGAAATCGAGCCAACCTCGGATGATACAACGTATCCCATCGGAGAAACGGAATCTGTACTTCATCGTCATGTTTGGGTACAAAATCCCCCACTCTCCCGCAGCCGCATCGCTTCTTGTACCATTCGAACTGCTGATTGTACCTCTCTGAATCCCCTCATTAAACAGAGGCGTTCCAGATCCAGATCCAGATCGGAGATGCGTTATCAGGCCGCGCAAGTACATCTCGGCGTAGTTTCCGGCGTCCTCCGCCTCCGATCCGGTCGGCCAGCCTGTCTCCGCCAAGATCACCGGCACATTCTCCTTCCCTGACGCCGCCATGGCGGCGATGATTGCGTCGACCGTCACATCGAAGAGGTTGCGGTGTCTGGCTCCGGTGACGTCGTCGCGGAAATTGAACGGATTCGTTTGAAACAGGACGAATTCGATCGGAATTTCGGAGTTGATTTTGAGGATGTGGTAGGGGTGGAGGTTGATTAGGAAGGAGGAGTTCGTTCCGTCGAGGAATTGGAGGAGGGGGTGGACGATTAGAGGTCCGATTGGTTCCTGGAATTCGGCGATGGTGGCGGCGGAGGAGGGGGAGAGGAAGTGGAGAGAAGAGGTGAGGAGGAGGAGGAGGAGGAGAGGAGGCATTTTGTTGGGTGGGGATTGGGGGTTTTTGAGGGGAAGAGAGGTTTATCAATGGAGGGTTTAATCGTGGCGCCAAATTCAGTTAATTTTCCGTTTGAAAGAGGGAGGAGAGAGGGGTGTAACGTGTATGGTGCAGGGGTGGGTGTATGGCGCGGACGACTCAATGCGTTGCACGTGTTGATTACACATTTTTTTAAATAATAATAGTAAGAAATGATAATTAAAGAGATGATATGAATACGTAAATACGCAAAATAATAGTAATAGTAAAAAAAATTAAAAAATTTATAGACGAAACGAAAGTAGTAGTAGTACCTTTTTTTAGTTACAATAAAGAATAGGAGAGAAGAGATAAATAAGTAACGCAAACACATTGATTAACAATGTGAATTTGTCATAAGCTTTGTCAAATGCAAAATTGAATCATTGATACTGTTTTATTAGTGGGGATTTTTATACTTATTTCCTCTATTTGATATTTTTGGCTATTAAGTTACTGTAGTTTTTTAGTTTTATTCAAATTCTAATTTTTTATTATTTGTATATAAAGACAAAAATATATATACGATTATAAATTATAATATATAAAATAAGAAAAATAAAGAAAATAAGAGAAAAATTGAGGTGTGAGCCATGAATAAATGTAAGTGAAGTGCGTTTTTAAATTTATAAATAGTACTACCTAGCATTGAATATCTCATTGTCAATATTTGTATTAATATTATAATTGCAATTTAAAATATAAAATGAGTAAACAAATTTCTATACATTAATATCTATAGATAATTAGATTGATATTTCTTCACTTTTTCCAAGACCCAAAAATATCAAGGGTGAGACTACACTTTACAAATTGCATAAACAAACAAATTGATGATGCACACCCATATCCCAAGTTAAGAGCCACCAACATCTAGGCCACAAATTAATGTGAGATCGAAATCACACCCCCAACTTATCTCTTCCCTCCCAAATAGTAATGTAACCCAAGAAAAAAGAATCAGTTAATCCAGTTACTCAAGAACATCATCTTGTAATAACAACTTAAAGATGGAAGCTGCTATGGCATGCTGTACACGTGTCGCAATCTTGCCCAATGTTTCCTCTCATCAACAATACTCTGCTTCACTCCCATCATCTCGCTCAAAGGTTTCTTGAATTTTTTTCTTCTTTTTTTGGGTAATTTTGCAACATTGAGTTGAAAATGATTTGGTTTGTGAAATCATTTGGTGCAGAGCTCAAAAGGGAGCTCTATATTCGGGGAGTCGTTGCGGGCGGCGCCGAGATCATCGATGAAGGCGGCGAAGGCGAATGGGAAGAGTTCTTCCACTCTTGTGACTAAGTGTGAGATTGGAGACAGTCTGGTAAGAGTTAAACATATTGAAGGATAGAGAAAACTTAGGAAATGTTAAGTTTTAGAGTTGGGTTTGATTATTTGAGCAAATTGTCAGAAAAATCATGAAATTTGGTAAAATTAAAATCTGCAATTTTGAAAATCATTATGAAGTTTGGATTTGTTTACCATAATCGCATAGTGAAGAATTATAATCGAAAAAATCATACTTATCACCGATGAATTAAATAATGTTATCTGTTGATAAAGAAACGACATTGTTTTGTTAAAAAATATGAACAATATACTACATGTAGGCTATAACAAATTTTCACATGAATAATTGAGAATAAATCTAAATTTCATATTTTTCGGTTGATTTTTAAAGTTGCGAGATGGACCAGAATTTGGTAAAATTATGAAATTTGGTAAAATTAAAATCTGCAATTTTGAAAATCATTATGAAGTTTGGATTTGTTTACCATAATCGCATAGTGAAGAATTATAATCGAAAAAATCATACTTATCACCGATGAATTAAATAATGTTATCTGTTGATAAAGAAACGACATTGTTTTGTTAAAAAATATGAACGATATACTACATGTAGGCTATAACAAATTTTCACATGAATAATTGAGAATAAATCTAAATTTCATATTTTTCGGTTGATTTTTAAAGTTGCGAGATGGACCAGAATTTGGTAAAATTATGAAATTTGGTAAAATTAAAATCTGCAATTTTGAAAATCATTATGAAGTTTGGATTTGTTTACCATAATCGCATAGTGAAGAATTATAATCGAAAAAATCATACTTATCACCGATGAATTAAATAATGTTATCTGTTGATAAAGAAACGACATTGTTTTGTTAAAAAATATGAACAATATACTACATGTAGGCTATAACAAATTTTCACATGAATAATTGAGAATATATCTAAATTTCATATTTTTCGGTTGATTTTTAAAGTTGCGAGATGGACCAGAATTTGATATGGTTGGCAATTTGGCAATTTTGTTTTAATAGTACAACTCAACACATAAGTCCCAGCTTGTTCCAAAATTCATTTACCGCAAAATTGTTAAAATAAGAGAAAGATATGAAGAAAATGAAGTCAGTGCAAAATGAGCCAATTTATTGAACTGAGGAACTTGCCGAAAATAGAAGTGACTAATTTTTAATAAATAATCCAAAATAGAAAAACATGACTTTTGATTGTTAACAGAAGTAGTATTACCATTTTGGACGCACAAGTTCTATTTTCTGGATTCGCCATTGGTGATTGTTTTGTGGCGCATGTATATTGCAGGAAGAATTTCTGTCGAAATCGACGTCGGACAAGGGGCTGATTAGGCTGATGATGTGTATGGGAGAAGCGCTTCGAACAATTTCATTCAAAGTTAGAACCGCTTCTTGTGGTGGAACCGCCTGTGTTAACTCTTTCGGAGATGAGCAGCTTGCCGTTGATATGCTCGCCGACAAGCTTCTCTTTGAGGTTCACTTTCCTTCTTCGTCACCCTTATTTGTGTACCGTTGCGTATATACGCGTGCATTTTCTTTGGTTGCAAATTTATTGTGAGAAGAGAATGAATAAGCAAAGAAGGAAAATTTTTTTACTCCCTCCGTCCAACAAAAAAAGAAGTCTTATTTTATTTTGGCACGGATTTTAAGAAATGTGCGTTTAAATGCATAGGCATTGCAATACTCTCACTTCTGCAAGTATGCTTGCTCCGAGGAAGTCCCGGAGCTCCAAGACATGGGAGGCCCTGTTGAAGGTGTGTGCTTTCGTGCAAAATCTCGTATTTTATTTCATCAGTTGTTCGTTTTGGCTATTTAATTAATTATGACGTCGGATTCGGAGCAGGGGGATTCAGTGTTGCATTTGATCCACTTGATGGCTCCAGCATTGTGGACACAAATTTCACAGTTGGCACAATCTTTGGAGTGTGGCCTGGTGACAAGCTCACCGGAGTCACCGGATCTCAGCAGGTTGCGGCTGCGATGGGGATTTACGGGCCACGAACGACATATGTTCTCGCCCTCAAGGACTGCCCTGGAACACATGAGTTCCTCCTTCTAGACGAAGGTAAGAATTTTTGTCATCATCTAATGATACACACTGGAGAATTCTCTATCTGTCCATGAAAGATCTCATTTTGGTATTTCAGAACGTCCACGATTTTTAATCCTAATTTACTTTTTTTTTTCATTTTTGGCAAATGCACCCAACGCTTCACCCAATCATTATACGCGCATTTTATTACTATAGACCCATATTTCATTTACTTTTTCCACCAACTTTTCTTCGCATTTTTAAAAAATCCACATCAGGTCGAAGTGAAATTTTAAATTGTGGATGAAAAGAGTATATATTATCTGCATTAAATAAGTAATGATCCAAGCTTAGTTAAAATCCTACTATATTCTAATCTAGTCCATATATCTTTCATAATTGACATGACTTCTTGTGTTCCAACTTAATATGATCTTTCATAATTGACATGACTTGTTGTGTTCCAACTTAATATGATGAAAAACTCTTTTTCCTTGAAGGAAAATGGCAACATGTGAAGGACACAACATCTATTGGAGAGGGAAAGATGTTTTCACCTGGTAATTTGAGGGCTACATTTGACAATTCTGATTATGCCAAGGTTATTTTTCTTCTAATCTTCCTTTCTTCATCTTTTCATGATTTAAATGTGCATGTATAACGGTATAAAATTCGAATCCACAGCTGGTCGACTACTACGTTCGTGAGAAATACACATTGAGATACACCGGAGGAATGGTGCCCGATGTCAATCAGGTACGTCTAAACCCTAAACCCTAAACGACAAGGCGAGATATTAGTCAGGCTAAGATGTTATGTGTTTTTTGGGATGAAGATCATTGTGAAGGAAAAGGGAATTTTCACAAATGTGACTTCACCAACTGCCAAGGCCAAGCTGAGGTTGTTGTTCGAGGTGGCGCCTTTAGGGTTCTTGATCGAGAAGGCGGGCGGATACAGCAGCGACGGCAAGCAGTCTGTGCTGGACAAGGAGGTCATCAATCTTGATGACAGGACTCAAGTGGCCTATGGATCCAAGAATGAGATCATTCGGTTCGAGGAAACCCTCTACGGGTCATCCAGACTCAAGTCTGCTGCGCCGGTCGGGGCTACTGCTTGAGGCCATCTTGTCTAGCTAGAGGAATATGGATTTTCTACATGTAAAACTATGTCTTGATGAATATTAAAGATGGAAATATATCTTGATCATGAGTTCTTTGTTGTCAAACTCTTATCACTTTTGTCTCAATATGGTGCAAAAATTTTGTGAAATGCTACTTGGGACTGTCTTTGTAGTTTCCAAAGCATTTCTTGTGCTAAGAATCATCTAAGTAGTTGTACTCTATTTTTCCACACATATAAATTTTATTTCACTTTTACTATAAATAAAGTCAACATTTCATTAACTCATTTCATTCCATTCACATTTAATTTAACTTCTATGTATACATTTTTGTCATCAAAAGGATTTTTTCAGCGAAGTATCACAACTTACTCCTATTTTTTTAAAGACTAGAAAATAAATTATATTTTCTTGCCTATTTACTACCACGAACAATCAAACTATCACTATATTTATTCCATTTTATAGGCATATATAGATTACTATTTTAGACTTTGTCAATGATGCGGAGATATTAATTTACAAGAAGCTCAGGAGCTCTAATATGCCTAGATGTTTTTTTGGAGTTTTTTTTTATTGATAAATAAACATTAATTTTAAAGGCGACACGGTGGAATCGAATCTGCAACTTTTGGCCTTGGACATTAACTACTCTACTACTAGGTCAACACATGCACACTTTGAGTTTTTGTTTGTAGGAGTATATTATATGGATATATAACAAGGACATGATTGAATCGAAAAAGAAATCTTTGTTCTACCTCCTATTTTTCATGAAGAGAATGAATCTTTTTTCTCAAAGGATCACAAAAAAAGAAGCTGTCCTAATAGATATTTCATACTTGCAAGAAAGCAAGAGTTCTTGACTTGATAGCATGGTTTTCCTTAGCCCTTTGCAAGAAATTTTATGTCTTCTTCAAGAGGCACTGTTGATGCACCAATACACAAGGTTTAAAACATGTTGATAACACTCTTCCATTTCACCCAATTATAGACAGGTGTTCAAGGGTTATCTATACAAGTCTAATATCAATAGAATTGAGGCTGCTATTGAGATCTCATCTAGAAACTCTGTCACACTCTTTGAACAAATTATTGTGATTGTGGTGAAGAAAAAGATGTGCAACTTCTCAACATTGAAAAAATGCCATTTTTTAGCCAATAGATCTATGCAGTTGTGGGAAATGGAAAACTAGAGGCTATAGGGTGTGTAAATGGTCATTTTTATAGTGTTGCTTATTTGTAACTTCATGTAATTTAACTTATTTTAAATATTGATGCATGATTTAAATGAAAATTATTTCTCAACTAATCATCTCTTCCTTTGTCATTTAGCCCAATTACCAACTCCTGCACTGTACAGTAGTATAATACCCTTCTGGAATACGTACTTGCTACAGACATTGCACCTAAGCAATCAATTCATTTATAGAAATCATTCACTTCCACCTCTTAATTAGAAACTTTCTTGAATGAATTGTGTGTTTTTGGTGTCGCTTTTCAAGATTATCTTAAAATATTGTGATAACCAAGCTGCAATCTATATTGCAAACAATCCGGTTTTTCATGAGAGGACTAAATATATTGAAGTTGATTGTCATTTCATTCGAGAGTGTGTTTTGAATCGGACAATTACTACTCCTTTCACTTCATCGTCTAACCAGATTGCTGATATCTTCACCAAACCGTTGCCTGTGAAGCGTTTCTCAGAACTTTGTACCAAGCTGGACTTGATCAATATATATGATCCAGCTTGAGGGGGGGAGTGTTAATATAGTATATGATTTTTATCCCACATCGGTTATGTAACATAGCCTAGCTTAGTTACTTGTATATATATGTGGCCTATGTTTACTAATGAGATATACACTACTACTTTCTCCATTATGTCTCTATATTTTACAGTTCTACAGTAATATAACATAAATGAAAAAAATAAAAGTGTCAAGTACTTCCCCTCTGTCCCATTTAAAATGCAACATTTTTTTTTCGGTATGAGATTTAATATAGTGTGTTAAGTGGAGAGAGAATCCGACAAACCCAATTACCAACTCATGCATATAGTTAGTATAAACACTCCATCCGTCCAACTTAAAGTTACTTGTTTTCCTCTCGAGGTGTCCCACTTAAAGCCGCACATTTTTCTAAATTGGAAAATCGCTATTTTTACTTTATTCATCTTCCACTTAATTTATAATATAATATTTCATGTAGAACAAGAAAAACTCCACTTTAAATGAGACAAAGGTGTTACATAACTATCCCTTCTTTTCTCAAAGTAGGAGATTTAACAAAAATTCAAAGTCCCATCTTTGACAAAAGAAATAAAACAACCAAAGCAATCACGTAAAGTACTGAAAAAAGTAGACAAAATTCATGTCTAAGATATCAAAATATAGAGGATACATACCATTCACTAAATAAATCCACTTTGTGTAATACCCAAGAAAACTGCATGGCCTCTTCCTTACCAAACTCTTCTAAAACGACATTTGTTTTACTCTCCCTTATAACTCTACCTTCTTCTGATTACTCTCCTATCCTAAACAGAGACTCCACAGCCAAAAAATCAGAGATATGGCAAAACTTGGTGTGGCTTTAGCTCTCACACTTCTCACTCTCTTCTCCTCTTCCTCGTATGTCGAATCGAGAATCCGATACTATAAGTTTAGGGTAAGTGATTCGTCGCTTAATCCCGTTCCGTGTCCCCAACTTAGCGCTCACCGAAACAAATTAGCGTCCGTCCCTGATTATGTCAAAAGGGATATAAATCAAATTTTCGTGCGATTGAGGGTTTTCGTGTTAGAGACATAAAACATGATTAAATATCTCATGAAACACTCTTTTGTTGAGCTTATGTATATTTCAAGGTTTTTGTCAGGTGGTGAGGAAGAACATGACGAGGCTATGCGCGAGCAAGCCCATCATCGTTGTGAACGGAAAATTCCCGGGGCCTACTCTCTATGCTAGGGAAGATGATACGGTCATTGTTAGGGTTGTGAACCATGTCACAGACAATGTCACAATACACTGGTCTTTATTAGTAATTTTTTAGTTATTTTAATTTTGATAAAAAAAATTTCTAAATTTTTTCTTTCAATCAAAATATACAAATTTAGTGTTCTTCTGAATTTTCCCCCCACCAAGATGCTATAATCAAATTATAACTAATTTGGCTTATTCATGACATGTTACTATCTACATAACTCCAACGTGTCAAACACTATATGCTAAGGATAAGACGACGTGTATTTGAATTTACTAAAAATACATTAAGTTCGTGTATTTAGAGTACTACTTTTAGAGAAAATTAGAAGATCATAAAGTTCATTTAATATAAATAATTAAAAACTAAAAGTTTGTGTATTTAAAAAGAAATAACCTTAATTATTAGATTTTGTGTTTTTTTGCTGAAATGGTGGTGAATTTACATTTAGGCACGGCGTTAGGCAGCTCCGGACTGGGTGGGCCGATGGGCCGGCTTATATCACGCAATGCCCGATTCAGACGGGTCAGAGCTACGTTTACAATTTTACCCTCATGGGCCAGAGAGGGACTTTGCTTTGGCATGCACATATCAATTGGCAGAGAGCCACCGTGCATGGTGCAATTGTCATTCTGCCGAGGCTCGGGATTCCTTATCCATTTCCCAAGCCTCATAAAGAAGAGATCATCGTATTAGGTTAGCTAGACGCAGAAAATAATATTGGTAGTGACTATTTTAAAATTTTTGAAATTAAAATATCGAAAAAGCCATGTTTTGTTATTATTTGACTTGGTGATAAAGCCCATTGTACAATAATTAACACAAAATATTCAGATAATTTTTTGTTTTGAAAAGAAAATTTTCTTACTATTTGACATGGCGTCATGAACAGGTGAATGGTGGAAGTCGGATGTGGAAGCTGTGATCAACCAAGCTATGCAAGCCGGCCTACCGCCTAATGTGTCGGATGCACACACCATTAACGGCCTTCCCGGCCCTTCTCCAAATTGCTCTTCTTCAGGTTCTATAGCATAAACGTCATTTATTATTCGTCGATTTTTAACCCGTCGTATAAAGTAGAAATAGTTGTGTTTTAATCTTAGAAATGTATAAATCTGAGTGAGACGAATCAATATAATAATATTTTCTTACAAATAAAAGTGTGTTACATTAGCAACTAACTTATAAAAATTGATGAACCTTTAATAAAAATCACCAAATATATTTGATTGTGTAATCCTTCGAATTGAGATTGATCTAAATAGTTTATTGTTCAATTATTGAATTTGAAGGATACACCCTCCACGTGGAGACCGGAAAAACATATCTCCTCCGAATAGTCAGCGCCGCAGTGAACGAAGAGCTCTTCTTCAAGATCGCCGGCCACCGCCTCACCGTCGTCGAAGTCGACGCCTCCTACACGAAGCCCTTCGCAACCGACACCATATTCATCGGGCCGGGCCAGACCACCACGGCCCTCCTCACCGCCAACCAGCCAATCGGAAAATACGTCATCGCCATCTCCCCCTTCATGGATACCATCGTCCCCACCGACAACCAGGTCGCCACCGCCGCCCTCCTCTACGCCGGCGCCGCCCTTCTCTCCGGCGCCGGCGCCGTCGCCGGAGTCCCCTCCCGGAACGCCACCCCGGTCACGACCGCCTTCGAGGACGGCCTCCGGAGCCTAAACTCGCCGGAGTACCCCGCCGCCGTGCCCACCGGCGCCGACCACTCGCTCCTCCTCGCCGTCGGTGTTGGGGTGAACCCGTGCGCGTCGTGCGTCAACGGCACCCGCGTGGTGGCAGCCGTCAACAACGTCAGCTTCGTGATGCCGGCCACCGCGCTGCTGCAGGCGCACTACTACAACGTGAGCGGCGTCTACACGGCGGATTTTCCGGCGGCGCCGGTGACGCCGTGGAACTACACGGGGGTGGCGGCGCCGGCGAACATGGGGACGGCGACGGGGACGAGGGTGTACCGGGTGGGGTATAATTCGACGGTGCAGATGGTGGTGCAGGGGACGGCGGTGATCGCGCCGGAGAGCCATCCGATGCATCTGCACGGATTTAATTTTTATGTGGTGGGGAAAGGGATTGGGAATTATGATGCGGAGAATGATCCAAAGAGGTTTAATCTTGTGGACCCGGTTGAGAGGAATACTATTAGTGTGCCTACCGGTGGATGGACAGCGATACGGTTCCGAGCTGATAATCCTGGTATGAATTACCACAAAAGATATAATCTCTGATGAATCGGCGAATTTTTGATGGCGATGAATGCTGGTAGAGAATAAAGATCACGACACAATGAATTTACGTGGTTCGATTTACTGAGGTAAATCTACGTCCACGGGAAGAAAAGAGGGCAGAGTTGTATTGCTTGATCTGTTTTCTACAGCTTACAATACAGACTTGCTATTTTATATTTGATCTCTAGAAAGCGAGAGAGTCTAACCCTATCTATCTGATCTAAGTTCTATTTATATATTAAACCAAGATCGTGGCATGCAGCCATTTACTAGGTAGTGGATGTCGTGGAGATCGTGGCGATCTTGCATGGGTCCACTATCCTGCATGAGTTAATGACTGCTTGACACCACTAAATAGATCGTGGGTGTAGTGGAGGTGGAAATCCTGCATGAGTCCACTATCTCCTAGTTCGGTCGAATACTGAGACCGAACTGCTGAATTATTGCCGAGCAGCTTTTGCCGATCTGAGAGTAGAGCTTGATGCCGACCTGAGAGCAGAGTTTGATTGGTTGGCTTTTACCGAGCTGTAGGCTGGGGCCGAACTCTTTGGTTATGCCGAACTGAACTCTTTAGTCATGCCGGACTGATACTCTTTAGTCATGCCGAACTGATACTCTTTCTTGGGCTTTAGGCTGATGGGCTTTACTGCTGTTGGGCTTGTTTAGTACGTACTCCATCAATCTCGTTTAACCTAAATTTTATGAATTATTTGCATTTAACATATAAAGTAATTGCACTCAAGTACAACATATTTGCATTATCATAATCACATGAGATTAGTTTTGATTTATGAGTCTTGGCATATTTTCTACGACAAAATAAATATCAGGTAATCTCGGATCAATTCAGTCTCGAGCAATATTGTGACGAGTTAATCTTGACTATTGTGTGCAGGAATGTGGTTTTTGCATTGTCATTTGGAAGTGCACACAACATGGGGGCTTAAGATGGCAATTTTGGTGGAAAATGGAAAAGGCCCAAATGAATCAATCTTGCCTCCTCCAAAAGATCTTCCAAAATGTTGAACATTCAATTTAAATATTTGTATAGTTTATTCTGGGGAAAGTTTTAGAGTGAAGAGGATGATGTGCTCAAAGCTCAAGCAGCATGTCAATAATTCACACACATACCAGAAAAGAGAAAATGTTTTATGAACTATTCGGACTTGGGTAATCACCGGGATTCATTATAAGTGAAATAGAGAATGAGATGAAAGAGTGAAATGTTGAAGAGTGAAAGGAATTGTGGTGTATATATATAAATTTTGAAGAATTAAAAAAAAAGGAAAACGCGTTGCATCGTCCGCCTCGCCCGCAGTGGGGCGGACGATACCGCGGATGATGCCTGGTCGAAGCCCTATTGTCCGCGGACGATGGATGTGCCATCGTCCGCATGGCTACACTGTGGATGCCCTAATATATATAGTTTTGCTCGTCCAAGGGCCAATTTATATAGTTTTTTCCCCTATCCATGAGTCATACTCCCTATATCTACAAAAAAAAAATACTCTCTCCATTCTATAATAGATGTCACAATTTTACTTTTAGTTTGTCCCATAAAAGATGTCGCATTTCATTTTTTGAAAAAAAAACTATATTTCATATTAATATAAATATATTATTTTCTTTGTCCACCTAATACATAAAACAACATCTCATAAAATCCTTTGTCATTCCCTAAATATGACATCTATTATTGGACGTATGGAGTATCATATTTTTTTCATTTCAGTATGTATGCAATTTAAAGTCCCGTGACTCCCATTTTTTTAAGTAAATGCACCATATACAATCAACTAAATCATTATATCTACATTCTATTAGTACTATAAATTCATATGGAGTATATAATTATTAAAATGAGATCCACGTTCCACAAATTTATATGGAGTATATAATTCTTCGAAAGCTCATGGGCTGTTATGAAACTTTTCATCAATTAAAAGCCTTGACTGAAAATTTATACTACATCCGTCCCCCAAATATTGTCCCACTTTGACCCTAGACGAGTTTTAAGAAATGTAATGAAAAGTGAGATAAAAAAGTTAGTAGAATATGAGTCATAGTTTTATATATTAGTTTTGTACTCCCTCCGTCCCATAAAGATTGTCTCACTTTGACCGGGCACGGGTTTTAAGAAATATAATAAAAAGTGAGTTGAAAAAGTTAGTTTTATAATAAAACGTGAGTAGTAATGAGTTAGTGGAATATGAGATTCACTACCAAAAATGGTAAAAAGTGAAATGAGACAAATTTTGTGGGACGGACAAAAATTGAAAAATTGAACAATCTTTGTGGAACGGAAGGAGTAATAAAATGTGAGTTAGAATGAGTTAGTAGAATATGAGGTCCATTATCAAAAATGGTAAAAGTAAAATGAGACAAATTTTATGGGATAGACGGAAATGGAAAAATGGGACAAACTTTCAGGGGAGGTGGTAGTAAAACTTAAAGGAGGGCTTTCTCGCAATTTATCGAAAGACCCTTCGTTTCCTTCCTCCCATTTCTATAAACCCTAGCAATGGCCATCATTCAGCAATCGCAGCTCCTCCTCTCTTCTCCCCATTTCCAATTCCTCTCAGCAGAAAATGCCACGCGTGAACAACGATCCGGCGCTAGAGAGCGAGGTAAAGGGGGCCCACACCTACCTGAACCTCGTCGACGCCGTCAACCCCAAATGGGCCACCATCGGTGGACGATTCAACGCCGACCTCCTAAAACACAGAGTCGGAGTCGTGCAGCGCCTGAAGAGGAACGCGCCGCCGGTGGACCCCGCAATCGACTTTGGCAACGGCGAGAGGGTGGCGACGAGGGAGGAGGCGATCGGGAAGCTGAAGACGTGCATGAGCGAGAATGCGGATAAGTTCAGCAAGGCCTTCGGGTTCTACTGCGCCATGGCGGAAAATGACGAGGTGAGGGACGACGGGCTGAGGCATGCCTACGCGCTGATCAAGCTGAGGAGGGATAATGTTGGCCATTTTATCAATGGCGTTGAGGCGTATAAGGATTATAGAGCGGCGAGGGCAAGGGCGCGGGAGCGGGAGCCGCTCCCTTCTCAGCCGCCCTCTCGGGAAACCATTTATTAAATGGTGTTGATCCGGTCACGGCCGATGGTATTTATGGGAGATGATTTTGGATTGTGACAACTTGTTTTTGGCTCATTGTGCTTGGATTTTGGTATGCATTGATAATTTTGGAATGGCTTGCAACTATTTTGGGCATATATGATACTGAAATCTGTTTCATTTTATTCATAAATCTAGAAAATACTGTTCAACTTTAGTCACATCTTTAATCTTTTTATTTTTGTAGGACAAAAATAAAATTAGTTTCATGCTAAAAATGGAAAATCACTTTTAATTTGTTACTCATTTATCTTTTTCTTTCTTATCCTACATAATTCAATCTATAAATTGCTTAGAATTTTGTATATAGTGTATAATGGCTTGTTGTTAATTCATCATTTCTCAATCGTTGCTATGATACCAATATGGTAAATTGAAGTTCGAGGAAAATATAAGAAGTCAGTTTGGAAGTTGGAGTGTTTGAGCAACATAATAGAAGTAGATTGTGTACATCAGTACATATATGTTTTTTTTGCAATGTACTAGTAATTTGGAAGTGCTCACAACATTGGGCTCAGAGTGTCCACAATAGGCCCGCGGCGGTCTATTGCTTGCGGTAGGGCAGACAATTTTTGGTACGATACGATAACACGACACGATCCCGCACGAAATTAATGGGTTTGGGTCATGGCTTATTGGGTTCGTGTCCTTATCGGGTCGACACGTTAAGAACACGAAAATTTCGTATTGTGTTCGTGTCACCCGTTAAGAAATTATCTTTTTAATATTATTGATTTTTACTATTATTTTAAATACCTAAATTTCGTGTCGTGATCGTGTTGGATTTTGTTGTTATGAAGTATGAATCTATTTATCTTATTATTCATCAAACTAGATTGTGTAATCAGATTCGAGGTTTTATAAATTTTAAATCATGAGTAGTTGTTATCTTGATGTTAATATATTCTTATCGTGTTATCAGGTCATGTAGTTATAGTGTCGTTATCGTGCCGTGTCATGTTCGTGTTATGTTGACCAAGATGGTTCGTGTCGTTAATGAGTTCGTGTTTGAGATTTTCTTATCGGGTCGTGTTCGTGTTTATCCTTATTGGGTCGTGTCCTTATCATGTTGACACGATAACGACCCAACACGCACGATTTGTTACCCCTATCTGGCGGAGGGGACGGAGGCTTCGGCGGTCTCTTCCGTTTTTTTTCCTTAATTATTTTGTGATGATATGGCAGAAAAGTTTTTTGTAGCTGTAGACAAGTTTTTGTGGCGGTGGCGCAGCTGTTCCGGACTGTGGACACTCTTAGGAAGCAGACGCTCTATCCACTGAGCTACAGGCGCTTCTTGTTTTGTATTTCTACTATCAATTAAACTATTGCAATTTATTTTGTTATCTTATATTGTGAAAACATTTCGTATTCAATATTTGGATAATTCTGTGACAAAATAAAATCTAAGGAATTTAGTATAGTATGCAAGAAAAGACCATCAACTACTCTTAAAGATTAAAGACAGCAAGAAAAAAACAGATGATTCTTACTCAACTAAGCATTATACTATAAATGCAACTTCAAAATGCCAATAACATACCATGATATAATTGAGAGTACTAATTAACCATATAAATACAGCAATGATTTTCTCCTTTCAATCACTCTGCTAATATGTTCAAACTATTGATGCTTTCACATCGACAAAAAAAATTCACTCCTGGTGATTCTAGCTTAACTGAATATGCCGCAGGATCTGCTCGTTCTCGACTGTCGATAGAACATCATGCTCGATGTGAGCAATCAAAGTAGCATTCCTCCATTCGTCTCCCCGCTGGTCAACCTCGTGAGTCCTGATAGTCTCCATTGCAGAAAAGGCTCTCTCGACAGATGCGGTGGTGATTGGCAAAACCAACGCCAACTCGATCAAACGATAAACCAATGGAAAGACAGAACTTTTACCCGTTTCAACCATCTTCATGGCGAGGCTTGCCAAGCTGCTGATTTCGGAGAATTCAGAATCGTGCCTCATGTTAGCGACGAAATTGCTCAGCTGCTGCGGAAGGCATAAATAGTCGTCCGCTGAGAAGTCTTCTTTGTACAAAGAAGCAAAGTGCATGAGTTGATCGACGTTGAATTGGGAAAACGAATTCCTCGGATCAAGACATGCTATGCAGCGAAGTACTTCAATGCGATCGTCTGAGAAAAGATCATTCATCTCTTGGATAACCGAATCAACAATCTAACCATAGAGAACTCAATTAGGATTGAAAGATTTGATAAACGGAATAAAACAATTTACTTCGAAAGGCAATACCTGACAGAAGACCCGGACATGATAATGATGGTAATTGGAGACGACTGGTTCGAATTGCCTTTTACCAGGCCGTGATGTATCGCCATCCATGTCGATCAACGAAATCTGATTCAATTCACAGAATTTATTCACTTGGTCCAAAACTGTTTCCCAACCGTCTTCCCTGTAGCGTTGTAACTGATATTTCACGCTGCTTATCAACGACAATGCTTGAATGATACCTTTCTCCTTTTGTTGTAAGACGAGAGACAACTCGTGTGTGATTCCGAGTAAATCTCTCATCAAATGCAATAGAAAAACAAATTCGTGATCATCTATCTTATCAACCATACGTTCAGCATTCATCCTAGTTTCCGAACAAGTTGAATTGTCAGATACATTGATCAACACTTGTTCGATTGAAGGCCAGGAAGAACAGAGACGGAGCAATGTCAGATAGTACGAACCCCAACGAGTATCTTGATCTTCACTATCCGCTTCTCCACCATCTAATTCCTTAACTAGCCTCTCGTGCTCTGACTGCTTCAGTTCATCTGCCATTTTAACCACAGCTCCGGTTGTATTCACTATCATGGAGATCGAGTCGAAAACCTGGCAAACGATCAAACGTTCTTCCTTGCCAAGAGCGAAAATAATCAACTGAAGCTGGCAAGAAAAGCAATGACCATACATTGCATATGGATTTTCTTGCAATATTAAGGATTTCAACTTGTTAAACTCACGCCGAAAGCCTGAACCCCCGTTATATCCTAGACCTCTCAGTTTCGAGAATGATAAATCGTGCTTTGCAAATAAAGCATCAATAACACCTTTTAAGAAATCGGATTTACAATAGGGTGGTTGCATAATTGCAAGAAGTCGCTCAATCACATATCCTTCATCGTTCACGCATCTTAGAAAAATCCCAATATGCTCATCGATAGAAATATCCCAAAACCCGTCAACCAAGAGAGTAAAAACCTTGTCTCCAATATCACCGACTATGGCAAGTGTGATCTCTGAAGCAAAAGCATGCACGAATTGTTTCTGAGTTTCGAGGGTAGTCATTTGGCTATTCTCCGGAGCACTAAGACTCAACACTTTCGTGATGTCGGGATTATTCTGAATGTAAAAATCAAGCAACTCAACGAAATTACCTCTATTCGACGAAAAATCAAACTCATCAACTCCATAGAAAGGCCATCCTTGCTTCAAAATAAAACGAGTCACATCCAACAACGTAGTCAAACGTGCACGACAAATAGCATTCATCTCCCGGCTAAACGACTCCAACATATTCGTACTATGAATCTGATCTTGGAAAGCCTCAAACTGAATTCTTGCGTTATTGTGACAACTATTCACTGCCCCAACATGCGCGTTGAACTTCTCCAGCGCTCGTTTCCAGTTACAAAACCCCGTTTTCGTGAAAGCATCCACTGCATACCTGCCCCCTTTATCCGATTGCTTGAAAAGATAACACCAGAAACAAAATGCAGCGTCTTTCGACTCGCTATACTCTAGCCACGGAAACTTTCGATACCAAACCTCCTGAAAACTCCTATCGTGGATACCGAACGTGCTTCTCGGGTACGTGTAACCGACTAATTGGCACGGCCCCCGGGCCATGTACTCTCTTCGAACTTCATCCCGAACATTCACATCAAATTCATCAACAGGTTTCCTCAATCCTGGATCACTAACAATTTCATCTAAGTTCAATTTCACTTCTCCTCTAGGTTTGATTTCCACTATTTCAAAACCGGTTGTTACATTAGAAGAGGAAGATGAACCACTACGACACCGTTTAAGGTATTTCTCCATATTCTACATTAGCATAAAAAATTGAAACAAATTAGCATAAATACTGACTTATTCTTCTTACTAACATAAAATTCTCCAAATAATCCATAATAATTCTAGTTTTGAAGTTTGGCAATTCCAGAAAAGAGAAAACCTAAAGTGATGAAAACAGTGTTGATTCCTAATTGCATTTACAAAAAAAAATGGAGATAGAGCTTACCGAATCAAATTTGGCGGCGGCTTAAACAGTTTGGCGGGGAAGATGACAATTGCTTTTTATCTATGAGTTGGAATTTTGCGAAAGAAAAGGGTTGAGGGGAAGGGCATAATCAAATTACCAACATACCCTCAGTTGAAGTCGCATCATGGATTAGCACTTTTAGTTTTGAGAAAATAAAATTATAAGCAATTTCTTTTTGACACAAAAAGTTTTATCGTGAGAATTATAAAATTTGTTTTCTATTTTAATGTATGAATTCTAGTTTTACTTTATCAAAATTGTTTGAAAATACAAAATTATAATATTACCAACAGTTTATAAAATTATAACTCCATCCCCGACTACATTAACGTATCAAGTCACTACATTGAATTAAATGTACTCTAGAAAAATATTACCCATTTTCTTATTTTAGTTTAGAGCATCAGCAATAGCGCCCGTCCCGGCGGAATTCCGACCGACGTGCCGGACGTCCGCCATTGCGCAAAGGAGGCACGGATACGGACGTCTGTTGCGGGCACCAGAGTTCCGCGGCGTTCCCGGGACGTCTGCCATTGCATTGACACGAAGGACGTCCGCACGGACATCCCGATTTTTTATTTTTTAAAAAAACTCTATATATGTTAGGGAGATTTTTAAGGAGTTTCGAACATTGTAAATCAGTCCTTCGACTATCAAAAATTATATTTCTGGATGAATTTTCTACTCAACAATTTTCTACAACCCCAGCCAAGGGCTGCCGCCCCTTGGACCCCGCTACCCGGGGCCCTGCCCCCGAACCCCCGTCTAATCATAACGAATTCAAGCAAACGTGTACTCCGCACTTCCAAACCTATATGATGTCTCATTATGACAATATTGATCAATCAATTTAATCCAATTACACTAAAATAATCAACAATATATACGGCTAGTTGAACTATGCATTTTTGTTTTAACTATGTATTTTTTTTAGAAATTATGTAAGTTTTTTTTAATAATTATGTAACTTTTTTTAAAATAAAGTGATTGCAATTTCTCAGTATTTGTGTCGAAATTTTAATTCCGTAAATTGTTTAATTCCGTAAATTGTTTAATTTGGTGAATTTGTGAATTTTTATTATTGTGGGAAGTCCGTCGGGATGTGCTTGGGGATGTCCGTCATTGTGCAGTGGGATGTCCGTATGACGTTGCAGGAGGTGTTTTTGGGATGGCGGGGATGTCCGCCGAGATATCTGCACCATTGCTGATGATCTTAGTATACCAACCTCATTGTTTAGGAAATAAGGATATTCCCACATAACGTATTAAAGAATTCTTCTATCTGAAATATTGAATTGCACCTTCCCGGATCCCTAAAAATTGAAGAAAAACATGAGTTTTAATGTAAAGATAGTAATTATATAGAGTAATTCATAGTATAAGATATTTCACCATTATTTCACATTGGTAATGAAAAGCAGAAATAATATATAAATGTTTTATTGTGTTTCATTCTAGTTGAGTAGTACTCCACATTTTTTGTCAAATTGTGGTGCAAAATGTTTTCATAACTGTTTATGTAGTGGCTTTGGCTGATTAATCAAACTAAACAACATTGCCTCGTAAAAATCATAGAAAGACTACATTTTTTCTCTTTCTTTTCATTTTCTCAAAAAAAATGGATAATTACATTAAGCCACAAGCTGATAGATAAGAGTTCTATACATTTTCGCTGAATTATAAAACTCAAAAGAGACATCGATCATTCTATTGTTTCTTCGAAATTAGATGGATCTGAGGTCGATGCCTTCTCCTTATGATCATTGCTAGCAACTCTTTTGACAATGCCGCCCCCGTTCCCTGAATTATCGGATAACAAAACAAGCTCGAAAGAAGACATGCGACTAGCTTCGACATCCTTGGTTCCGATGTATAGACCCCTACTTCCTGCTGCTGCAAGTATGTTATGGCTGTCGATGCTGCTGCTCAGGACAGAAGGCCATACCTCGAGCAGCCTCGGGTTGGGTTGGTTGGAGCTGTTGATGAGCATCCGGAGCGTCTCCCTTGCGCTTTTCTCCACCATGGATTCGCCATTTGGAAGGAGAGGGTCGACGAGGTTCGGGTTCAAGGGTGGAATCGAGGTGGACATGGCGGGACCAGCACTGACTAGATACCCTTGGCCAGACGAGCAGATGTCGATGACTGGAATGTGAACGATAGGGTCGCAGATCAAAGGTGTGAACGTCGGGATTTGCTGTGAAGATGGTAATCTAACCAAAGGCTCTGGAAGGAAGCTAGGAAAATCGAAAGGTGGAAGCTCGGCTAGATCTAGCAATGGTTTTGAGGTCACGAGAGCTGACGATGATAGCAGAGACGAGAGTGGAGGCAGGGAGGACTCGGTGGATGAAATGGGAACTTTAGTGAATTGCAGTGTTGATGCAACGGGAGGACACCAGCAGTAGTGAGGAGAAAAGGGGGATGGACTCGACGAAGGAACCTGTGTTTCGGGTCCTGAAAGCGGGAGCTCCCCCGAAGAACCAAATACTTCCAAGAAGTTTAAACTTAACAAAGGTCCTTTCCCATTCACCTCAGCAAGTTTGCCTTTCTGTGAGCAATCACCACTTTTGGTTGAAGCCTCGAGTAAGCTGTCGATGAATGGAACATTATTCTCAGCACGACGCCTCAATTTTTCTCTGGCGGCACTCCTTACGTCAGACAAACTTTTTTGCAGGCCTTCTTTGAACGAACTCGACCTGGGACTTAAACAGCCCTGGTAGATGAGGTTTGTCTTTGATCCTTGACTGCCATATTGCCTGACGCGTGAACTCTTCGAACAATTGGCCAAAGAATGAGGATTATGATGTTCAGAAGAATCAGCAGAGCCATCTGAAGGGCTAGCCGATAGCACGCCACTTACTTGACCATTATGTGCCACTGATCCCGCAAGGTATGCTCGAAGATGACTCACAAAAGAGTTGAGTCGCGACTCGCTGATTCCAGTGAGTTCAGCGAGGGAAGGTTTCTGAGCTAGCAAATCCTTCAACTGTTCCGACAAGAAAATTAAAATTGAGAAATGTCTCCGGGTACATAGATCAACATGAAACAAGGCTTGGAGTATTTTAATCCTTACCTTTCTGAGTAATTCATATCCCAAAAGCGTAGATTTTTCAGAGCACCAAAAATAAGAAACCACGCCATCTGAGTTCTTCACAAAGAAGGACCTTCCAGACTTATCAGCAGGGATCTCCTCAATTTCTACATCGGTACATTGAGCCTCAGTGCTTAATGTTGCCAGCCTCTCCTCTGAACCATCATCTCCATTAAATGATAATCGCAAATCTGATGTTGGCAGAAGGGTGAGACATAAATTCCCCCTGTTCAAACAACAAACAAATTAAAGTTCAGAAACAAGAATCAGCACAAGTATAAAGGAAGTAGATTCCAAACTAGTAGAAAAGGCCAGTGACTGCCTACATCTCCCCTAATACCCACTAGTAATACGAAACAACTACAGGCAGAAATCCACATTTCCAAGTCAGAGTAGTCAAATATACCATCTATGGTAACGAGATGCATGTTGTAAAGTAATGCAAGATTCAGGTGACCCAGTTTAAGTTGGTCTGATTTTTGTGGAAACCAGACTTTAAGTTCATGTGTTTTATTTTTCCCTCATTTTCATTCCCCATTTATAACTAAAATCACCATACCCTCTAATTTTGAACACTTGCAGTACATCTATGTCCTGATTTCTGTGCAGTAGTTTTGAACACACTTAAACTATAAGATCATAACCTGAGTTTTTTCATGGAGAAGATCAAATCCAAGCATGGCAAGCTACATCTTAAACCACATAAAATTGGCTATAAATCTCACATAACTGATCTTACTTTTTTTGCTACAATTAAGTGTGATATATATAGCATAAGAAAAAAATATTGGCGCGCTTGAAAAAAGTATACTGGTTAATAAACAATAGTTTAGATAGCCGGAATAAGGTAAAGTTTTACCACTGCCTAAATTTCTAAGTAATGCAACATTATTGCAATCTCGAGGGTGCTAAATGCAACAAAATCTTGAATAGACCAACTTAAAGAACTAAACAACAGGTTGAAATCTCAAAATGCATTAGCTACACAATTTCATCACATAATAATAATTTCTCTAACCAATTAATTACAAAACGGAACATTGATTCAAAGCAACTTGCATGCAAGATAGGGAAAAATAACAAAGCAGATACATATATACATAAGCACAAACATTATATAGCTGAATTACAATTAAATACCATTAGCAGTAACAGACATCAAAGCAGAAGGATACTGATAATATACAGTAAGTCAACAAACTCTTGTAGAGCATGATATAATGTAGAAGCATGACACTACCTTTACTTCTTCTTAATCAGAGATCATAATAGTCTACGCCATTTTACCTACAAGTAAGAAGATGTTTTCACTTGGAAGGATGAACAATGTTACCATTAACAATCTAAAATACAGCACCCTAGGTAGTCAGGAATCATAAGAAATTTGCAAACATGGTGAAGATACATTTATTTGCATTAGCTATAGAAACATAACTTGCGTCAGACATAATAAATATCATGAAATAAGGACAGCATAGGATAAAGAACACAGAAGACATAACAGCTTGATCCAAACCAAAATAGTAGTTCAGTAGAGGAGCAAGTCATGATCACAGACTCACAGTTCTCGGATATATACAATGGGTCATCAGACATGAAAAGTTACTGCTAAAATCTCCTCTGAACCACAGAGACTCACATTTCTACACAAACCTTCCCTGGGGTCTCCACATGTCAAAGGAACCTCCTAGGCTAGAACAAGTCATATCAAGACACAGGGATCTACGATAGAATCCAGCATTTACCACTCATCAAGAGGTTAAAACAAAATTCTGAACTTTTAAATACAAAGAGACTCAAAATGTGAACCCAAAATAAGGTTAGGGATCAAGATGACAAAAAACAATATTTCTATCAGCCACTTAGTTTGTATAAGAGATAACCATGTTAGCTCATCAAAATGAGAAGAAATGGATACTATAACGTAGAAATCAGTACTCTGAGGCATAGAGGAATAGAAAGAATGATAGGTTTATAATAGAGTTAACAAGATATATATTTATTCTACAACACATAAGAAATCTACAAGACAAGCAAGCACAGTTAATACATCTGGAACATTATAAATTATAGCAAAGGAAGAAATTGTCACACGGGCGAAAGTAAGTTCAGTTAAATTGCTTTGCTTCATTGCTTGTTAGTAACTTGTTTTCTATTGCTACTGAATTACTACCTCTCAGCAATTTAGTAGCCAAATAACAAGTAGGCTTACAAATCTATGGCATTAGAATGTGACTGTGTACAACAATTAGATAGCGTTAAAATAATTCGGAACTAATTTTGGATAATCCAATACTCGACTGCTTACCTGTAAATAAATTGCCACATACTTTACACAAACAGCCACCGAGCCCTTAGGTTTACAAAGACATTACGGATATAGACAACCCTAAATTTGCTCGCCCAATTTATTAGTGATTTCCATGAATAATGAAATGATATTATTTGCAAGAACTGCACCACAATTCCCCTAAAAGAACAGGTAACCTTGCAGACTTACCTTACAGAGGTCGGTGACAGAAGCGTTCCTTGTTTGTTGATTTTTCCGATCCGGATAGAAACCAGCGGAGCGCACAAGCACCTAGCCAATATCCCAACCTCTGAAGGCTCAAAGTGCTGTGAACAAAAAGGGGACATTCGTCAATTACACATTATATCAAGAGCTCAAGCAGCATTATATCCAATTCCAGATTAACTAAACAAACGCAACCGATTAAAACATTAAAATGTCAATTACACGATTCATTCAATAGCTTAATTTGCAATATATACCTGACTAAGATGAGCTAGCAGACCATCCTCAGCCATGGCAGCGGAGGCGTTCAGCTTGAGCAAAGGCTTCAGCCTCTCATCCGCTCGGCAAGCCCCCGTCACCTGCAAATCCAATGCGCCAAGCCATTGGATAACCCCCTCCTCTCTCCCGCTCCTCTGGAGAAGCAGATCGGCATCCCTATCCTCCACCAAAATCTCCGTCAATCTCCGCGTAACCGATCGATTCGAACGCACCGAAGCCCCATCGCAGCTGGAGGAAACATCCACGGAGCCTTCCCCGCCGGAAACCTGATCGGCGCGATCCACGTCGTCGATCCCTCGATCCTCCTCCGCCGATTGCTGTTTATCGGAATTCGACATTTCGCAAATCTAAAAAACTCTTGGATCAGTCGGGAGATAGTGCTGCTGCGACGATCGCAATTTCCAATGAAGTGATCAGATTGAAAGCGTAGCGTGAAAATCGAGATGAAGATTTTAGGGAGAAGCGGAACCTCAAAATGCAGGGATAAGAGCTTTGTAGGAAATGACGGACGTGAGGCATCTATTTAAATCCGGCTCAATTGCTTCGCTCGGTTCCGCAAATACACGTCAGATGGGCCCCGCAAACTACCCAATTACGGCTGTTTCGTAACGCTCCACGTCAGCGAATTGGTTTCCAATATCGGTCCATTCTTTTGTCTCGTGTTTCATTCTCACGATCTCAAATTTTGATTAAAAGTTCTTATTCATTCTACAATTTTCAAATTTGTTATAATTAAATTATAAATTTTAGATTATTTTTCAATTATCAAAAGAAGTTTTTTATGAAATCGTGAATAATGTAACAGCTGAAAATTATATATGGACGTCACTGCAGATAAGTTAAACGATATCTTCTATTAATAAGAAGACGAATTTATTGGTTTCAAATATGAAGAATGTATTACACGTGTGTGACCGATTTTTTACATCATTAGATGATTGAAAACAGATACTCTGTGTGTTTCATAAAGTAGAAACTCTTTCCTTTTTGGTTTATTTTTTAAAATAAAAACTTTTTAAAAAAATGTACTCCACACTCTACTAACACTAGTTCCATAAATTTTTTTTATTCCTCTCTATTACTTTACACTTTTTTTCCATCCTCTCTCTTACCTAATTAATTTTGCATTAAAATTTATATCGTTTTCAAAGTTCTAATTGCTAAGAAATAGAGGGATCCTCTCTCTTACCTAATTAATTTTGCATTAAAAGTTATATCGTTTTCAAAGTTCTAATTGCTAAGAAATAGAGGGAGTACGAACTTTGTGATTTTCAATTGATTTTCGGAGCTGCAAAATGAACCAAAGTTCAACAATTCATTCCATATTATGTTTCTTTTTTAAAGATAATTTTATTGCATATATACTTTTACATAATAATATAAGGGCCCACACATGATTTTCTATTACAAGCTTGGATATAGACATCCACTTATAATAAAATGAGCTTTGTAATTATTGTACTTGTGATAATAGGAATTTTATATACGTTTTGTTGTATGAATTTAAAAATATTCTGGTGGGGGCCCGTAAATAATAGAAATAAAAACTTTTTTGTACTCACATTTTAAATCTAGTAAGCAGATTTATCTTCCTAACTATGAACTTAGAACTTTATTGTGTAAAATAATGATTTTAATGCTCACAGCTCACATATAGTCTACATTACCTATTTATTTTAATTTATAGGAGTACTCAAATGAAAATTTGATTTGTTTATCATTCATTATTTTCAATCATAGATAAATGAACAAATCAATCTTTAATTTTTATGAATTTTATAAAATTAATGATATCAACAAGAAACATTATGAGACGATTCAAGTCAACCGTGATATAGCCTTTAAAATTTCTATTTATTTATCTATAGAAAAACAAGAAACATCATGGAAACTGCAGATATATATATCAGCAATCCTACCCCTTTGATCAGCATATGAATAATGCAAAATCCATTCAAGAGAGAGAGCTCTCACTTTCAATCACTGTCATTCCCTGTCAATTAAACTAGTCCTCATATATCTAGCAACAAGATCCATTGGTATATGCTACAAGTTGAAATCTATTTGCTCTTTTTAGATTCTTTGGCATAATCATTTACCAGACCTTCGATGTCCGTCCAGAAAAGGCCCTCTACCAAGACTCCATCCTTAGTGAACCTACAAAAGTATATAAGCAAGATAGCATCAAGAATGTGGTCGTTCGTGGCTGGGGGAAAGTTGAGAGATTACCACTTAGTCACGCTTTTGGTGAATTCAACTGGTGGCTTTGCAGATATCGACTGGGGGTCTGCGCTGGCTATTGTGAGTGTATACATGTCCGAGAATCTTGGCATCTTAGAAGTTACTACTAACCCGGTAGAGTTGAAAGAATCCTGTCGAAAGAATTCAGAAGATTAGTTTCAGTTTTCTCTCTATGCGAAAAAAGATCAAGTAGATAATCATGGTTTATGAATTTTTTATTCATAACCTAATTCTAAAGTAAGAATTTGACTGTGCAATGATTGCAGAGTGAAACATAGACAAAGAGGTACGTCTGAATATAAGTTTTTCACAACCTGGTCCCGACACCTAGAATAGTCTTAGTAATATTCATCGAACATTCATGAGAGACTTGATGTGCCTTTCAATTTACGGACACAAGAAACACTGAATGAGAAGAAAGTCATTCTTTAACATTAACATGCGATCGGGAGGGAAATAAAAGAAGTGAAAAGAAGCAAACTAAAGACATTCCCACCAATATGGATAACCATAAACAGCTAAGATAAGAAGAAAACATGAATAGCTGAAAGCCTTAACAACTTCTATATTAATACATCTTCTCGAGCTCTCAAAAACAGGTCAAAATAAAGTTCACCTAAGTTTGTAATAGCAAAAACATGTCAAAATGGGGACCAGGACCAGAAACGACATAATTTTGAGCTTCAAAAATATAGCATAGAGATACAAATTCTAAGAAATAGTATTAAAAGTGACATGTGCAACCCATGTCAGCTGATACATGACATAAAAAACTCATCCAAGGCCTTACAAACCTAATACGAGCAGTTTGCTATGCAAACCTCAGGTTCTAGGCCTGGTAATCCGGATAGTAAGAAAGTGTAAACATTATATCTACAAACTTTTATGTATAAGGCATCTCAGCAATCCCACATCGTCTAACTATTTGCGTACAGTTTCCCCAGTTTGACATTCTCTTTTGCGCTGATAACGATTACACCACATATATTATGAAGCAAGTATAACAAGTGAAATCTAGTATTCGAAGCAAATATAAAAAATTAAATGTGGGATGAAATTGCCTCTTAGAATGTACTTATTCCCAAATGCAGGATAAACCAAGTTGAGACCAAAGGCCAGCATTTTCCTCTGCAAACCTCATAATTGATTAAAGTAACTAATATTAAAAAAAACTGAATATTCCCATGCTCAGGCTATGTATATCAAACCATATTTAGAACTCGACATTAGCCTATGTGATACAAAGAAAAGTTCATTTGTTGCCAGGAACACGCGGCAATCTCACTATTTAAATAAAATTTCAATGTGATGCAAAGACATTCTAAGTGATGGATCTTGCTATAAAGAAGCTCTGCCACTGATATCAAGAATATTCTAAGTGACTAAGTGTATAATGAAGATAAAGATATAAAAACCAATCATTTCTAGAAAAATAGCAAATGACCAATTTGATCATTCAAAGACCAAGAATGCCCTGTAGATGAAATAGCAACGTTAAAAATAAAAAAAAACCACTTTATCATTCACATGCTTCAGGATAAGCAAAAGAACATAAACAGGTAAACGATCAAAAGATAATTTTGAAGACCAATGCCAAATGTTTAACAAACATTAGCCTATGTGATACAAAGAAAAGTTCATTTGTTGCCAGGAACACGCGGCAATCTCACTATTTAAATAAAATTTCAATGTGATGCAAAGACATTCTAAGTGATGGATCTTGCTATAAAGAAGCTCTGCCACTGATATCAAGAATATTCTAAGTGACTAAGTGTATAATGAAGATAAAGATATAAAAACCAATCATTTCTAGAAAAATAGCAAATGACCAATTTGATCATTCAAAGACCAAGAATGCCCTGTAGATGAAATAGCAACGTTAAAAATAAAAAAAAACCACTTTATCATTCACATGCTTCAGGATAAGCAAAAGAACATAAACAGGTAAACGATCAAAAGATAATTTTGAAGACCAATGCCAAATGTTTAACATCATTTTTACATGAAGCAGAAGCAACAAGTGTTGAGAGTGCAAGCAGGTGATTGTAATTTGTTCAAAAACGAAGAAACACATTAAGAGACCAAATGGCAAACATAATTCACAACATGCCAAAAACAAGTCACATATTCAACCAGTACTAATTAAAAAACCAAACAAAACAAAAAACAGATTACGATTTGGACTACTAATCATTGTTATATGGAGTACTTCAAATCCCATAGAATAAAAAGCAAACTAAATTAAGCATATAAAGTCCATAAAAGAGAAAAAGGTTAGAACTTACAGGTGGAGGATAGGTGAATAGAATGGCATTTTTTTGCTTCATTTTTATAATCAGTTGCAATATCCCATTGAACAAAACATACTTGCCAATGTCAAGGATCAAACAAACAGCACAGTTCTCTAACACAGATAAATGAATTAATAGTCCTCATTTTTTTTGCTTAATTAGATATTTAAATGCAAAGGCACCATTATCCAGAGGGATTCCTTATTTTTTGTCATCCATATGATTGTTTCACAGAAGCAAAACAAAAATAATTTTTTCCATCTCAATCATTATAGAAATACTCTATCCAATTAACCAAACACCAATAAAAAAAGCTAAATCGATCTCAATTCCCACTCCAAACAAATCTAAAATTAAAAATTAGAGCTTAATAAATTAGGCAAATGAGAGGATATAAAACGATGCAACCGATGAGGAAGTTCTGGTTCTCGGGGAACTTCTTGTTGTAAAACTGCGCGAAGACCGCAATAACAATGATGATCACCCCAATCAGTAACCGAATGTTACTCATCCTCACATCTTCGGGATAACCTTTGCTCGTCACGATCTACAGCGGATAAAAACCAGTCAAATCGAAGTCAATTCTGGATCAAATCATTCAATAAACGACGCAAAATCTATAATTGCGATAAAATCCCCAAAATTGATCGTGAAAATTCGTGAGAAATGGCAAACCTCAGTGACGGACTCATCCAGGAGGTGTTTGATGGAATTGTGATCGAGTAGATTGGCCTTCTTAGGGGTCTTGTTGGCTGGATTTTCCACTTTCTTCTCCTGCATTCTCTCTGATTTCTCGATTCTAGGGTTATTGTCTGAAACTGAAAATGAATTGATTCTTCAGTTACTGTATGACTGATGGAAGATAGAGACGACATTTACACTACCTGTGTATTGTCAATTTGTCATAATTGAGCTGGGCTTTATCCGGGTCGGCCCGATCAGGATCGAAATGGGCTGGGCTTAAGGAAAAAATATAAGTATATAATATTATAAATATATTCTAGGTTGCTGCCCCTCCCTCCGCCATTAAATATCTCATATTTGACCGACATGGGTTTTAATAAATTGTTTAACTTTAAGGCCATGCTTGGTTGCCAGGATTCTGTCTGGGAAAGTAATCTGATTCCTTAAATTTTAAATTCCTGTGTTTGTTTCTGTTTTTAATCAAACTAGGAAAATAATCAAAATCCTGAAATAAGGAAAGTTAGTACAACTTTCCAGGATTCTGAATTCTAACTTTTCTTAGGTATTCTTTTTCCCAGTTGTAGGATTCTTACATATTTAATGCAATATAGTACAGTTTATTATTATTATTATTATTATTATTATTATTATTATTATTATCATCATCATTATCATTGTTATTATTTATTACAATGTTTTAAAAATAATTTAAAAGTATAAACCATACTTAATTTCAGGATAATAAATAACTATAATTCAAATTATCATAATTATAACTATATTATTAATATTTATTTATATTTTTATAATAATAATAATAATAATTTATTAAATAATTAAAAATAATTATAATTATATAATAATATAATAATTATTAATTTATAAATTAGTAATTAACAATAATATTGTAGTGAAATTTTAAATTATAAAATTTATTCAATTAAAAATTAAGTAAATATAATAATAATAATAATAATAATAATAATAATAATAATCTTATTTATTATTATATTATTATATATTATGATGTATAATCCATATTTAAACTATCCATCGTAATAATAAATAAAATAATATAATTATTATCATTTGTAATTAATAATTTATTAAATAATATGTATTATTATTTTTTATAAATAAAAATGATAAGTATAATTTTAGTTTAGTGTTTAAATCAAATATATACTTTCAAATCTTGATAATTTCCAAACACGGGAAAGTAAAGTTATTAGAAATCATATTCCCGGGATTTATTTTCTCAGGAATTATTTTCCTTGTCAATTTTACTTTCCCGCCAACCAAACATGGCCTAAGAAGCAAGTGATATAAAAGTTGGTGGAATGTGGGGCCTACTTTAGTATATTATTTTTATAATAAAATGTGAGTGGAATGAGTTAGTGGAATATATGGTGCACTTACCAAATATAGTAAAAATGAAATAAGACATTTATTAAGGGACGAACGAAAAATGAAAAATGAGACATTTAATGACAGACGGAAGGAGTATTTTTTTTAAAGATTGTCAATATCATGATTACTCGAATTTTCGATTTACTAGATGGGGAGAAATCTTACTTAGAAGTGAGCAAATTATCCAAAAATTGAATATCTTATCTTACCAAACCAGAATTAAAAACATGGGTCGACATTTAAAATAATGTGTAGGGTTAGTAGTGGTTGAAAACTTTTCTTTTTGAAATGACAAAACATGTCTATTTCTCGTAGACGGAGGGAATAGGAGTATATTATAAGTATTTAAAAAAAACAAACTCATTTTTGTTTTAGTTTATAATAAATGTTACTAGTAGTATTTAATTTTAGAACATGGTAATTGTGTGGATATGTTAATCGGTTAATACAATATATTTTTATGTTAAACAAAGGAAATTAATTTTCAGATTTTTTTAAGGTTTTATGATAATTTGTGCAATTTTGATTTTCAGATTTTTTTTGGATATAACCGTGCAATTTTGGTTTTTCAGTTTTAATTTTCACAAAAATTTGATTATCTGGTTTGACTCGAATCGGTTTGGGTATAAAAAACGAACCGAATCTCATCCCTAACTAATACTCTCTAGTTCCGCGAACAGGAGTCCCGTTTTTTCAATTTAGTCCGTCCACGAATAGGAGTTGCGGTTCATAATTATCATAAATGATATAGAGACCCCACATTCCATTAACTCATTCCACGTACATATCATTTAAAACTAATACTCCCTCTATCCCAAGATACGTGAGCCAAAACTTTTTGGCACGAGATTTAAGAAAATAGAGTTTTGTTAGTAAAGTGAAAAGTGAATAAAGTAGAGAGAAAAAGTAAGAGAGTGAATGCTAAAAAAGGAAATGACTCACTTATCTTGGGACGTCCCTAAAAGGAATGTGAGTCGCTTATCTTGGGACGGAGGGAGTATATACAAGTGAGACTCATGTTCTACTAACTCATTCCACTCACATATTATTAAAAATTAAGTAGTAATATATATAAATGGGAATCATATTTCACTACCTTTCTCCCAACTACTTTTCTTAGCATTTCTTAAAACTCGTGCCGAAATGAAATGAGACTCTATTTACGGACGGAAGGAATACCATTATACTCCTACATTTATTGAAACATTATAATAATAAATTACTCCATAATGTAAGATTCGCACCATTATTTTAAGCATATATAAAATCATAAGATAAATTTGGGGAGGACATATCCTACTAAAATTTAAAATCACTGATGTGAATCCGGGTATTCACAATCATAGGATACAACGACATCGAGGGCCATGGGTTGATTGAGGTCCGAGAAGAAGGTGAAGACATGGCAAGGAGCCAATCCGGATTTGTGGTTGCATTTAATCTATTGCCGGGCTTAGATTATTTGTTAAGGTATGCTTGCTAGTTCTTGTGTTGCTAGTTGGTGGAACCATTAGGTTTTTGTTTGTGAAAGTAGCCATTGGGTTTTCTTTCTTGAGCTTGAATCTAAATCATAACACTTATCATCTTCTTCTTCTTTTCCATCTTTCTATTATCATATTTCTTGTTTGGGTTATTGGATATTATTGCAAGAACAAATCCGGGCAATATATGTTTCTTGAATCCTTAAGATTCACATTAATCACCGCAAACAAATAATTACCATTACTAAAGCTTAGTATATAACTCGCTTATAATGAGATGGAGGAGTACAAGTGCACAACTCAAACAACATGAGACAAAAGGCTTATTTTATAAGTTATTTGTGTCTATGCATCTAGATTGCATACAAAAGTTTGAAAAAGAGGATACCAGTCTGAAATAGCACCCAGTTGGCGCCCTCGACAAGTTTTTCCTTGAGCATGAAAGGAACCACAGCTGCTAGCACGCTTTGTGCGATTTTTGTGCTCAGCCCTTTGTAGAAACCGTACCAACCTTCGTAGCGTATCATCTTGTCGATAGCATCCACAGTGCCTGCACATTGTCAAACACCTCCTACTCAATGGTTCATTTGCCAGGGTAGATAACTCCACGACAAGAGAGTTATCTAACCTAAAATGTGAGTTTTTATCGTATTTTGTCTTATCACTTACTTTATTTCTATGTGAATGTTCGGATATGTTTCTCATGCAAGGGAAAAAACAAAAAAAATCATACAAACCTTCGTGTTGATGTCTTTCGTGTTCAAATTGTTGCTTTGCTTGAAGTCGTGACTGCGAGAAAATAGACCTCAAGTAATATTAAAACATTGGGAGGAAACAACACGGTAAATTCTAATGAATTCTATTCTCATTCGTCACATTGTAGTTGAGATTTGAGATACTCGCTCCATCCCACTTAAATAACTCATTTTTTTTGGGATGTGCTACTTATAGTGACATGTTTCTTTAAATGGAAACACTATATCTCTACTTCAATCTTTCTTTTATTTTATTTTCTCTCAAACTGGTCTCATAAAACAACATTGGGTAAAATCTCGTACTTAAAATTAAACTTAGCTCAACTAAATGGGATGATGAAAAAAAAGGAATACGACTTCAGTGATATAAAAAGATGTCAGAAGAGTATTTGCAATCACTATATAAGAATGTAGGTGTTACCTTGATAACAAGAAGAGGATATGTCACAACTGTAGCTCCAAGGTTTGCCAAAGTTTCCAGCAAAAATATCTAACCATATGATGCAGTGATGATTAAGGCCAAAATGACAAAATGAAACTTTTATTATAATGGAGTATTAGATACGCTGGAGATATGAATAATACCTCAAGGCTAGTGACGTTACGGTTACGCTTATTGCCTGAAAGCTGCTTTTGCTTCTTCAGCTCCTTCAAGAGAGGCTCATACAACATAAACCGTATTGAAGGTTTGCTTGCCTGAGACAACATATCATGCTTGCATTATCAATAAATTCCAAAGCCACAACACCTAAAGTTAGAGTAACTTTGCACATACCATGATTAGTGTAGGCAAAGCACCTCTCCAAAATCCTAAGACTCTCCTCTCATCATAGACTTCTTGAATCTGAGGATAAAAACATATATGAAGGCAAGTCCAAATTCATTTGAAGACGAAGACAAAAGAAGCCATGTTTACCGAATATAAATATATGGTTAGTGAGGCAAAATATGATAAAGGTAAGGGGAAATTGGTCAGAAAATTCTTGAATTTTGGTCACACTATGGTCTATCCCGCAACTTTAAAAATCAGTGGTATAAACCATAAATTTTACTAACATTTTTCATAATATTCCGATTTCCTTTTTGTAACATGTTATTGATTTGGCGCACACATCTTTCAAATTGATGGTGTGGTTAAGTTATTTGATACTTGTGCTGAGAAAAATGGTGAACTTCACAAGCAATCATGTACGCGTAGAATTTTACGGAGGCATCATTATATACAATTTCACCCAAATTAGACCCGTGGAGAAATTGAGTAAAGTGTTAAATTCATGGTTTTTATGACCAATATTTTAAGTTGTGGAACGAACTAGAATTTGATCAAAGTTAATAGCTTTTCTGGCAATTTGCCCTAAAAGTAATAAAGTTCACCAAACTTTGAAGGGTGCTAAGGAAGTGAGGATAGAAGAGACATGTGAGCGAGTTGTACAACTTTTATTAAATTCAGATCTAAAAACGTTATTAGTAAACAACAAAAATGACCAAAAAAAGGTAAAGAGAGAAACAACAGAAAACATATCATCTACCTGTCTTGATTAAGATAATCCACCACAGAAGAATTTACAGTCTAAGCCAAAGGAAAGTAAAGTCAAACACCAAAAAAGAAGTAACTCTAATAAACAAATTCAAACTTTGTACATACCGCATGGCTAAGACGGAAGGGTGGAGGTTCGACTGCAGATGGAATCACATCTTCAGGAGACAGAAGATCTGTAGGATTCGGTTGGCTTTTCTTTGTGTGAGTCTGCAGTTTTTACTCAGAATAAACGTAAGAGCAAAGAGTCAATTTTGTCCCATCGTTTGAAGTGTTTAAGGATAAAGGATAAATCATTACCTGCATGCGAGTCACGACCAGTGAAATAGGATTTGTCAACAGCACGCTTACAAACCTGTTGAAATGGAAAGTTTTTAATGTCATAAAATCATATCTACTTCCAAATACAACGGAGAGAGAGTGTATTACCCAGCCAGAGCAGTAGCCTCAGCCTTGTTCCTGAATTTTTGATAGATATATTTGTGAACACACTGTAAAATATGACTAGCAATTACATAAGAACCATACTGATACACATCTATGTGTTATGCTTCTTTTGCAGACATCTTATCGAAATAAACCGACAACCCCCCTTCCTTTTTGTATCACATACACCAAGGGAAAAGAAGAGCATATATTTTTCCCCACTCAGCTTGTCACCCTCTCCCTCGATAACCACGCTGTCGCACTTGTTGGTAGTGCCATGCAGCATTCGGAGACCCCTCTGGTAAGACCCTCAATCACCCCAAACACGACTGTGTGTGAGTGATATTATTTTTGTAAACTTTGTTTACTAAACATTAACATTACACTACCATTGATGTAAGTTCCACTATCAACTAACACTATCTCAATTATACTTCTTCTCTCTCGTTAAAATTCGTATGGTCCCCAAAGTGATGAAATATTGCGTGTGTAATCCTAAAAAGAATATCCCCTAATTCCTACAACCATAAATAGTTACTCCTTCTGTCTAGCTAGCAGGAGTCTTGTTCTTCCATTTTGGTCCATTTGTCAATAAAAGTCCTATTTCACTTTTACTCTAAATGGTACTCGTACGTCCAACTCTCAACTAATTCATTCCACTCACGTTCCATTGTATTTGACAAATCACATTTCTTAAAATTTGTGTCCGAAAGTATTACAACTCCTAATCGTGGTGAACCGAGTTAGTAATTCCCAAAGTTAATCACCAATTCACCTTGATTTTATATTAAAAAATACAGTAAAAAGTAAGTAATTCCCAAAGTTAATCACCAATTCACCTTGATTTTATTCAAAAATACAATAAAAACTGTAGAAAACTGACCTCAGACGTCGCAATGCCGACGAGCGACGGAGCGAATCCTCCATACAGCTGCTCCCACCCTTCCTGCTCTACAATCTGCACATGATTCCATTATGCAGAAAGGGAAGCATTCGAACAACACTAAAATTTTGAAATTAGACCAAAGGAGCGAGAAAGAGTGAGAGAGAGATTACATGATACATTTGCTCTAAAGCCCCAATTTTCCCCCTCTCATTCCGATTTCTCTCTATTTGTTGCCGAGCATTTACCTAACAAAACGAAGGATAATCAACTGGAATTAAAAAGTGATGAAAATGGAAAACAAAAATTCGTTACAGTTTGGAGAGGATATGTAACGAGGTGAGCGATAAATCCACCGCCGGCGCTGGCTAGGCCGTTGACCACATCGTCGGCGTCGGCCATAACTCCAAAAAACTGGAGAGGTGATGAATTTGGGGGAATGGAAGAGAGAGAAAACGAGATCTAAAGTGAGAAAGGAATAACGAATTCATGATCTTTGATCTTTGTGTTTGAATCTCGTGAATAAAAAATTCACATTTTCACAGTGGAAGTGCACAAAGACATCACCTTTTTCCCTCTCAGCAAACTGAGCTCATTGCGCGCGCATTTAATAATTAAATATATTTAATATATTAAACGTGAACAGAATAAAATAAAAAATAAAATAATGTGGAAAGGACAATAGTATGAATAATCAAATGTAAAAAAAATAATAAAAATGACTATAATATATTCTAACATAACAATAGAAATATACTCCCTCTCTATCACAATAATTATCACTCTTTTCCATTTCGGTCCGTCCCATAATAATTGTCACACTTCGTTTTTACCATAAATGATAAGTAGGTCCCGCATTCTACTAACTTACTTCACTCACATTTTATTATAAACCAATATAAAAAAGTGGGTCTCACATTCCACTAACTTTTCCAACCAACTTTTTTTATATTTTTTAAAACTCGTGCCCACAATTAGAGTGACAATTATTGTGGGACGGAGGGAGTAACTTTATTAATGTGGAATGAAGGAAATATTTTGTTACTGAAACAATTAAGGAAGTGGTTATATGGAATACTTTCTTGAAAGTGGACTATATTAAATTGAGTACATTATATTGTTCAAGATGATCAAGAATGTGTATCAATAGAAAAATAAAATCAAACCAAGCTGCTACACAGTAACAATTTTCTTGACAACATTTTCTAGTGGTAGTTTGATACAGATCAGCCCTTGCTTGTTCACAGGCGCGGACGAAGGAAGGTTGCTGCAGAGACGAGCACATCACAGTGTCGTCTACTTTATCGGATCAACACTAACACCTTTAATTTGTAAGCAACACCATTTGCTGCCCTTGACAAGCTCTTCCTTCACCATGAAAAGAACAGCAGCTGCAAGCACGCTTTGCACGATCTTCGTGCTCATGCCCTTGTAGAAGCCGTAGCAACCTTCGTAGCGTATCATCTTCGCTACAGCTTCCACGGTGACTTGGTATTGATGCCTTTTGTCTGCAACTATTTGCTTTGCTTGAAGACGCGACTGTTGAGATAATGTGTAGATTTGTTTTATAACTATCTGTTTTGAGCTTATAAGTAGAAAACCAAACAGATCCTAAATAAGAATGTATAGATGTTACCCTAACAACAAGAAGAGGATATGTCACAACTGTAGCTCCAAGTTTTGCCAAAGCTCCAAGCAAAAATATGTAACCATATTGATGTAGTAATGTTTCAGAACCAATAACAAAAAAATATGGATGGTTGAGTAGTATTTGATAAACAGGGCAAATGGAAATTTACCTCAGAGGCAGTGATGTTAGTGTTGCCCATGTTGCTCGAATACCGCCGCGTCTTTAGCTTCTTCAAGAGAGTCTCATACAGCATGAACTGTATTGAAGGATTGCTTACCTGAAATAACATTAAGGATTTTTAGTAAATGTATGAGCAATGTACGTGTATTGGCCTAGTGATAAAGTGGTTAGTAGCTGACGGCAAAGGTTCTGAATATCTTTGCACATACCATGATGAGTGTGGGGAAAACACCTCTCCAAAATCCCAAGACTCCCCCTTCTCCATAGACTTCTTGAATCTGAGGTTAAGAACATATATGAAGCTGAGAGCATAAATTTTGTTATTGTGGAAGATATTATGTTTAGTGAGGACAAATAGAAAATATAACAATAAAGGAATATTCCACCATCTTAGAATTTACAATCCATGCCAAGGAAAGTAAAGTGAAACATAAACTAGGGTAAATTGTCAAAATATTACTCCCTCCGTCCCACAAAGATGGTCCCATTTTTCCATTTCCGTCCGTCCCACAAAATTTGTCTCATTTCACTTTTTACCATTTTTGGCACTGGATCCCATATTCCACTAACTCATTTCTACTCACATTTTATTATAAAACGAATATATAAAAATAGGACCTACATTCCACTAACTTTTTCAACTCACTATTCATTACATTTCTTAAAACCCGTGCCCGATCAAAGTGAGACAATCTTTATGGGATGGAGGGAGTATGAAATTTGGTCACAACTGCAAAAATCATCCCAAAAAATCATGAAGTTATCCCATGATGAAATATTTTGATCACCTACACAACCAAACGATGTCGTTCTCTTTATGAATAGACGACATTGTTTAAATATTCATCAATAGTAACATTCCCGTATGATTTTTCGGTTGACTAATCAGATACAATTTCACAAAAATTACCATGTGATCATTGGGAACAAATCCAAACTTTATATATATTTTGTCTAATTGATATTCAAAGTTGCGGGACAAATTAGAAACAAATTGAAACTGTGTGCGTACAGCAAAGCTAGTACCAAAGGGCGGAGGTCCGACATCCTCATGAGACACCAAACCTCCACGATTTGGTCGGATTTTCTTCTTGTGAGTCTGCAATTTTTACCAAGAATAAGCTTAAGCATACATCCCAAACAAAAACTTCGATTAGCTTCTTTTCAACTTCAAATCAGTCGTACTCCCTCCGTTTTTGAAAAATAGCAACTATTTTCATTTTTGGCCGTTCCTTAAAAATAGAAACTTTAGAATCTTTCTATTTTAGGACATGAACCTCACAATCCACTCACTCTACTTTCACTACCTTTTCTCTTCCTCTCTATTACTTTACTCATTTTTATGTTCCTCTCTCTTACTTTACCAATTCTTCCCACTTACTTTACCAATTGTGCATTAAAATCCGTGTCATTTCAAATGTTTCCATTTTTTGAATACGGAGGGAGTATTATGCAGTGAATTTTGATTGAATTGCATTCGAGTCACGACCTCCCAAATAGGATTTGTGAACAGCACATTTACACACCTGTGAAAATGTTTTAAGGTCATGAGCCACCTTCTTCAAAAAAAAATGAAATATACATGGGAAAAATTCTACATTACCCTGCCATTGCACCAACCACGAGCGACGAGAGCATCCCGACTGATCCGTCACCAAAGCCTTTTCTCCTTCGTTTCAGAGCGACGGCCTCGGCCTTGTTCCTGAATATTTGATAGAAATAATAGTAAACACCCTGTAAAATAAGAGTAGCAATGGCATAAGTATGTGTTATAGATTTGTGCATGTATTCCATACAATTATTGTCATTCAAAAATTAATTAGTTGGACAAATGTGGATGGTGATTTTTAGTGTGAGCCAAATATGAATTCCTTTTGCTTGTTTGCCATATGCATTTGATCTCTCAATCCTAACATATATGGACACTTAATCTGAATAGTTAAGAGTCATATATAAAATAGTTTTTCATGATTAAGCTAATCTGATATTGTTTGGTATGTTACATAAGTATATCTTAATTTCTTGTTTGGTATACTAGTTTATACTAGTATTTGTGTTTAAAATGTAAATGGACAAAATTACTCTAATAAAGCAATCAACAATTCAACATTAATTCAGATGATCAAGGGTAATTAAGTAATCAACATATATTAATTTGGTTAGAATTTCAAGGTTGTTTAATAAATCTATCTATTTGGCAGGCTAAATAAATCCAACATAACATGTCAAATAGTATGGCCATGTCCGAGCCCGAGACATGATACAGACCTTTTATTAATTTATTTCACAAAATTGAATAACAGATATATCCATGATACATACTACTTTTAGTAATATTATTATTATCTTAAGGTGAAAGAATATCTTCAACGTCGAATCTTGGAAAAATAATACCAAATCCTATACTATTATTTTGTAGAAACAACCAAAATAAGAACTTAAAATAAAATGAGCACACCATTCTATGACCAGGACCACATTCACCTAACAGTATTTTTAATTCAGCCTTTTCATTTTAGTCCACAAAAACTACTTTAACACATCATAATAGGCTGGCAAATGGAATATGCTACATTTAATAATTTATAAACAAAGGCCAAATCAACAATTTGCAGCACTTTCAGGAATCTATATACCCTAAACCGATAAATAAATTCACAATTAAAATTCTCTTTCTTTTCATCATGAATTTTAAAAATATAAAGAATTATGATTTTAAAAAAATATACTACTACTACTATATTAGAACGTGAGTCCTACTTTATATTAAAAAAATTATGAAATTTGCTCAAATTATAACTCAATCCTACAAATTAAAAAATTATTCAGAAAAATAATGAAATTTGAATTTATTAATTATCCTATGAATTGTAGTATCTGATATATGAAAAACAAAATTATATGTGAACGTTATCGCTAATGAATAAATAATGGAGTAGTACTTATTTTTTCATAAATAGACTACATCATTGGATTAAAATATGAACAATATATTACTACATGTGGACAATCACAAAATTTCAATATGTGATACTAGTTGAGAGAATAAATCCATGTTTTATAGCTATTCTTGTTATTTTTTAAATGGGAGAACATATTAGAATTTTACCAAACTTCATACTTTTATGACGATTTGACATAATTTTATAATGAAACGTGAGTAGAATGAGAGACCTAATTACCATAGTAAACATGAAGAGAGAATTATAACGACAAATGAATCGAAATGACCAAAAAGGATGAAATGAGACTTCTATTGACCGACGAAAAATGACAAACTAAAAAAAATAGCCAACCTGTAATTTAACTAACTTTTCTTTACATTTCTTAAAATCCGTGTCGGAATCAAAGTGGACAATTATTGGGGGACGCGGGGAGTAGAATTTTACCTACTAGTACTAGTAGTTTTTATGGCAATTTGACATAGTGTTATAATGAAAAGTGAGTGGAACGAGAGACCTAATTACCACAGTAAACAAAAATGAAGCGAGAAACTTAATGGCAAATGGATCGAAATAATAAAAAAAATGAAATGAGACTTCTATTGACCGACGAACGAAAAATGACGAACCAAAAAAAAGCAGCCAACCTGAGACGTAGCAGTGCCGACGAGCGACGGAGCGAATCCTCCATAGAGCCGCTCCCACCCTTCCTGCTTCACAATCTGCATATGATTCCATTATGCAGAAAGTGAATCAAGCATCATATCAACACTAAATATTTGAAATTAAACCAAAAGAGAGAGAAAGATAGAGAGAGATTCACCTGATACATTTGTTCCAAAGTCCCAATTTTCCCCCTCTCCTTCTTCAGATCTCTCTCTGTTCGTTGCCGAGTGTTTACCTAATCATGAACATACTGATCTCCTCAAAAAAAGTTCTATGCAAAATTTACAGCTTGAATTGAAATCATGAAAATGAAAAACAAAAATTTCTTACAGTTTGAAGAGGATATGTAATGAGCTGAGCGATAATTCCACCGCGAGGCCGTTGATCAAAGCGTCGGACATTTTTCCGAAACAAACTGAATTTGGGAGAATGAAAGAGAGAGAAAGTGAGAACTAAGTTTTTGGAAGTTTGTGTGCTAAACAAATCACGAGGAAAACAATAGAACTAAGTTTATTATACATTTATACTATCGCATGCAGACGACATCAGTGACGATCCAGCAAATATAATTTGGGATGAAAAATCACATTTTAAAAATTTAACGATAAATTATAAAGTTTCAAAACATTTACTCGTGAACAAATTTGTTTTGTTTTATTTCCTGAGTTTTTAAGGCTGAAAATAATATCAGTCATATCGTATATTAACACATTTACATCGATCACTGTTCATTAACATCACCAAAATTTTACGTGGGAGAAAAAATTATCATGGAACAACCATGACATTTGAAATATACCGAAATACCGCACTTACCGTACCGAAAAAATACAGAAAATACCGAATTTTCGGTATACCGTACTTTTCGGTACAGTATCATACCGTACCGACAGTTTTAGGTACGGTAAAGGTATGCATTTTGTATATACCACGGTATACCGCGTTATACCGCATCATACCGCAATTGCGGTATATACTGGAAATCACGGTATACCGCATATTACGGTATACCGAAATCACGGTACGGTATACCGACAAAAGCGGTACGGTAACGATATCTAAATTTTGGTATACCGACTTTTCGGTACCCCGACAAAAGCGGTACGGTAAAGGTATGGTTTTTTGTCATACCGCACCATACGGTACGGTATGCGGTATGGCCATTTCGGCGCTGTATACCGTACCGTTCCAACCCTAGACATTTCCTTGCCGACTGAAGAAAAAATAGGCCACAATAATGATAGATTAGGGGCTTAAGCCCATGCCAATTAATTATTTTCCAATGCCGTCTATTTTAAAGATTGTAAAGAATTATTAAATTAATATGTGGTCCTCATTAAACTTGTGTCTAGACAGTTATTAGTGTTTAATGGTAAGCCCTATTGGTATAAATTGTAAATAAATTAACGTATATGATAACGAGTTTCATAAATGAAAATGCTCATATTTTTATAGGACGAACATAAAAGAAAAATGCTCATATTTTTATGATATTAATGAAGTATGATTTTGTAATTAAACAATTACACAGATTACCGTTAGATTACATGTTAGTCACTCAAATCCATTTGAATTTATAAAAGAGATGGTAATTTAATTTTTAAATATTGTGTTCAAAATTACTCCTATAATGATCTCAAGCTTATGTATTTTAACTTTTTAAGCATGTCGGATTGTTTTTGTGTATTTCCAGATAATTAATCGTTACAAAAAAGTGTTTGTGATATCTTGGGCTCTAATGGACTTTGATTTGGATGATCCAAATATAAAAGAACTATGAATTGTCTCCAAATTAACTACAGCTTATTGGGCTTTTTGAGTCCACTCAGTTTATTGACGATAATATTGGAATTATCTAACTTGGGCCAAAAATTCTACTTTGAGGCCTCCGATTTGAGAACGTAAATTAAAATAATTACTCCATATTTTAGTTTGATAGTATAAAATTTCGAAAATAACATAAGAAAATTTTAAATTCTACAGGGCTTTGATTTAGTTTTTATTTATTTCATTGATTTTTTTTCTCCAGTTTTTATTGTGTGTTTACTAATTTATAGGTAATTGCACCGTTTTTATATTTGGGAAGATGGCGACCAATACATGTGTGATTCTATGTCTGAATAGGTGACTCCTAGTAATTATTTTGAGTATAATTTTGAAACTTGTCATTACGTTTTAAGGTTGTAATGAGACCACTATTCTTCGATGGACGAGGATTGATGACTAACTCCATGATGTGTTGTGTGTGTTTCACTTTATTTTCTTATTTTATAATGATTTTAGATAAAAAAAAAGTCCACTACATTACTTTTTGTGTTGTTCATATTTGAACTTCTATACTTCTAACTTATCATCTTTTTCGCTTCACACACTTCCAATCTTTATCAAATTTCAAACGATCTAATTTGTATTATGATATAATGTTATCATTGATGAAGAATATAAATGTATAGCTAGAATTTAACGGTTTGAGACATGACTAAGAAAATTCTATCTTAAACAAAAGACATCATAAATAGTCCAAACCAAGTAGCCCAATAATCTAATAACCACTTCGTCCATAAAAAATAGTCTTATTTTTTTCATTTTGATCGATACATCGAAATTAGTCTCATTTTCTATTTATGAAAACTTTATCATTTTTTTCTCTTTATCTCTTATGTTACTGACTGCGTATTAAAACTCACATAGTCTACAAATAACTATTTTTATGGAGGGAAGCATTCTCTTTCTCCTATGATACCGATTGCTCATTAAAAATCATATCATCAATAAATAAATGTATTTTTTTGTGTAATTTTGGCAAAACACTACTCAAATAGTCAAATCTAACCAACATTACTTTTTCAAATATTAACTAAATGCCACGTATAGTGCGTGTGGAGTGTACGAGAGTTTCCAAGTCACAAAACAAATCCTGTCCCATAAAATAGAATCAACTTTGTAGATAGTTTTCTTATCACATCAACCTCAAGTTTCCAAATATTTTGATATGACACCATTTCATAACTTTGGTCTCTCATAATTCTCAATGTGGAACCTCATACCATATGCTGTTCAATGCATTTCTCCTACAAATAATTACAACTTGCTATTTTATACTAAACCATCATAAAAAGAAACATGAATAGCACAACACTATTTATAATATTCATGAACTTAACATAAAATGAAGAGTGAAGAGGTGAAATGTTCTGAATTCTTGCCAATTGTATATATGTTCATGACCTCATGCCTTTTGGAAACTTTTGATTAGATTAGAATAGTATTATTCAAAAAAGAACCAATTTTACTTGAATTTTACTTTCGACCACAACTCTTAAATATGGTAAACCATCTTCTTATTTACTAATTGGATATATAAATTTCAAATTTCATTATCATGATGACTTAAACCTAATATCTTTGATATTAATTAGATGTTAACTACTCTATTACTAGCACAACCATTAGATGTCTCTCTTTTTAACTTTTTAATTAATTTGTCAATTACATATCCTTTAGCACTCTACATCGATTGTTTAAGATAATAAAAAAAATGAAAGTTCATAAGATTAAATGTGTTCTGTTCCTCTAGCTTTTTTGTGATAAGTTTTCATGTTTAATCTGTAATTTTGATTTATAATCAAGTACTACAATGTTAGCATTATCCACAGTTAAAGTTCCAGACTCAATAAAAGTCATGAAAAGTGTTGAATTGCAATAATATTATAATTTAAAAATGTTCTAACTTCCAAATCCATTCTTGTACATGAAATGTATAATGCGGTGTGACAATGTTTGCATAATTCTTTGATAACAAGATCTCTAAGTTAGTCAATATGAAGGTTTTTGTTCCTTGAATTTAATTCTTGTAGTCATTTAACAATATATGTCGACTTGTCTTTTCAAATTAAATCTCAACTTTTAAGATTCGATATAATAAGCAGGATAATTATACTTTTTAAAAAATAATTCCCAGATAGAATAGAATTGAGTTGGAACTTGGACGTGTTTACTTAATTAGTGTCACTTTTATCACTGATCTTATCAAGAATTTAATCCAAAATTACTATAGTTACATCTGTAAATGTAAAAATACTTGAGATGACAACATATTCGAGGGATGATGATACAGACCAAACAGGAGAACTCATCCCAAAAGACTAGCCTGTTAGGAGAGAGAGTCCATTTAGTCTATATACCCCACACCAGTTGTTCTCACAACCGATGTGGGAATTGAGTCCGTAACATTCGACCCTCCTTTAAGGGCCAACGTCCTCGTTGGTCACGGCCACGTTGGTCACGGCCACGTTGGTCACGGCTGGTTCTTTGCCATGCCACCACTCCGTGGGCCACCACTCCGAGTTCTCGTTGGTCACGGCCACGTTGGTCACGGCGGATTCTTTGCCCGACCACCACTCCGTGGGTCACCACTCCGAGCGGTCCCAAACGCACTCGTTGGTCACGGCGAGTTCGTTGCCCGGCCACCACTCCGAGCCGTTTGGACTCTCAATGAAAGCACCAATTGATACAGACCAAACAGGAGAACTCATCCCAAAAGACTAGCCTGTTAGGAGAGAGAGTCCATTTAGTCTATATACCTCACATCAGTTGTTCTCACAACCGATGTGGGAATTGAGTCCGTAACAGATGACGATATTAATTGATCAGCATGATTAATAATAGCTCTAATCTAACTTTAATCTAATTACTCAAATCCAACTTGATATTGTAATTACAAAGAAATTGAAACACGGTTCAATTGTATCGTCACAAATAATTTAGAACAAAATTCAAACAAAATGTTTCGGGTAATGAGAATCTAGAGCTATTAAGATTATCACTAAATTCACTGATCTTGGTGCAGTAGGATTTTTAATTCAATTATTGGGCGTCAAGAACAAAATAATTGTTTAGTGTAATATGCTTTAGAAATTCGCTATACTCATATATGTCACACTGAATTTAGAATATTGCTAGTGTATTATTTCTTCTACGACTTAACTTAGAATTATAGGTTCTTGACAATATTATTTTTGTTTATTTTCATTGAAGAATATTATTGATGGCTGGTAGGTACATAGTTATTTTGAATCAAATACTATATCTCTACTCTTTTTATTTAAATAAATCTTGTTTAATTTGTTGGACTAGGGATTTTCTTGAAATCAATTCATTTTAAAATTTACATATTATTAAGATTAAAAAGTCCAGTTTTGGATGAGAGGGTACAGCTCAAATATTTATGCGTTAATTTACATAATTTTATATACTGCCTAAGATTAAAAAATTAAAATATGCTTTAACAATTTAGAGCTAACAATATTATCAAATATTTTTCGAAGCACATACAGAGGATTTTGGCAGGTTGCATTAATCAACCAGAAAACTATCATGCGAACTTTATTTTAATATTTTTCCAACTGCTCAAACTGCCAAAAGTTCCATTTTCAGGTCAACATAGTATTGAATAATCTTTTTTCGAACCACAAAATGGAATAAATATTAAATTATTCAGCATTTAATAGAATATCATGGTTAGTGCATTAAAGTTGACTTGATTAGTAGTAGTTTGGTGGTCTGAACCATTCATAACAAAGAGAGGAAGGAGAGATGCCAAATTTGGAATCTATCTAACTAATAAAAAATAATTTAGTTTTGAATTAGGATAGATACATGAATGCAGCTAAAAAATTAAATTAGGTCACAAATTGAACTAGGAGTCATTAATTATAATTATATACTTTATCTGAATTCTTTATCGTATCGAGTTGGAACAATCTGCTCAGTTCCTGAATTCCAGACTCAGACACAAAAGAATGACCTTGTCAATTTTTCTGAAATGTCATTTGTGAATATTGCTCTCGTTTATTACTAGCCTACAAAAATGATAAGCCAAAGTTAAAAAAAACAAAGTCAAACAAATGGTTATTGCACACAAACAAAATACTCAACAAAAGAGGAAATAAGGAGCACCATTCATCAGGGAAAGCAAGATGAAAGAAGAAAAAACAGCGATAAGAACGAAGAAATTAACGATGACACAGACTATCCTAACAAATCCTACAAACAAGCAATGAGCTTTCAACAAGAGATGAGGTCAATACATGTGGTTGAGGAAGACTTCATTTTTTAGTCTTTGTGAAATGGCTTACTTACCGTGGAACAAAAAGAGCACGTACCGATGATGCTCACATAATGGATCTAACATAAACATAGCATGTGGTCATAGATACCGACCATAATATGAACCTTGTGTAAGGGTATTTTGGTAAATGTTAGTCTAGCTTGTTTAACAATCTTACAAATTCAAATTTGTCACACTTTGTTCATACACTTCCTGTGCACCAATATTGACTTCAATCTACCAACTATAATTACTATAATGACTTCAATCTAACTACTATAGTTAATATGTTATGCCTTTGTTGCATGCATGATATCTTTACTTTGAAAAGTATATATATAGATAACTCTATCAACGTTTTTATTGACTTGATCAGTTCGTTATTTATCAACCTAGTTTTTCAAATATTGTGATTACCTTTTTAATTTGCTAGCTACAATACACTCTCAATAATAGCATGTTTTTATTTGTAATAATAATAATAATAATAATAATAATAATTATTATTATTATTATTATTATTATTATTAATTTTTTTTTTTGTATCGAAAAATTGTGATGATTTAGTAAAACATTTAATAAATTTGTCAAAAATATAATATTTCCTATGAGTAGTATACCTTCTATTGGAGTTTCATAATAAGTAGAAAAGGATAATAATGTAAAGAGATTTGAGCATTATGTAAAATCATTAATACACATTTTTATTATCAAATATACCCTTTTATGGACTTCATAAATCAAACAACTGTAATGTTGCAAAGTTAAAAGCATCCATTCATTCGAGAAACAAATTCATCCAAATTGGAAAATTAAATTTGATTCGAACGTACACAAAAGTAATTATTAATAGAGATTAATTAACATTAGAGAACAGTAGTAATCCAGCCTACAATTTCATCTGGGTTGTTCTTGAACTGTCACACACGTGGACATATAAATATTAACCCCCATTGAACTTAGACCCCAAAACCCCTAAAATATTTAAATAAACCCCCATCTAAATATAATAATAGCCCCACCATTGATAAATAAAATCCACATACATAAGAATTGACCAATAATTATATGAAATGTGATTAATATTATATCATTATAAGGTGGCAAGCCGACAAAGCAGAAAAGACGGTTATGGAGAGTATATTAAATTAAAATTAACCGACTTTTTGGATCAGGTAATCTCAAACATAAGCTTGGTTAAGATTAAATAATGACAATTAGGATTGGATGAATATTTTGGTTTGGATAAATAAGTAAGATTTAATAGATTCCACTGTGCCGACTTTTATAGGGATTTGAGGAATGACAACTAGCTTACAGAATGTAAATAGTCGGCGCATTAATTATAATAATATTAATTATTGTTACTACTATTTATTTGCTAATATGTTAATATATGCAATATTGCTATTTCCAATGGTAATGAGCTACTTGTAATAAATCAGATGATATATATGCAACTTGCTACACTGAGAAGAATTTGGTGTGGCTTTTAATTAGATTTACATTTTGGTGGTTTTAATTAGTTGGACGTTGGTTAAATATAAGTGCACCATATAAATAGATTTACTTGCAATTATCACACATAAAAATAATTAAATTGCATATGAATAAAATTAATTTTAAATATATTAAATTATTAATGTTTTTCAATCAATATATTATTTCTTTATGAACAGTTATTTAACTCAAGTCCATATAATCCATCAGTTGGATCATACTCCATATAATTTCGCCTAAAGTTTTTTTTTTTTTTAAATTAACTCATATATAAGGGAGGAAATTACAAATAAACTCAAAAAAAAAATTACAAATAAACTCTTATACTATAGATAAGAGGAAATTACAACTGATCTCAGCCCCTCATGCAATAATGTCTAAGCTTCTTGCCGCTAGGACAAAGGCTTTGGACTAATTTCGCCTAAAGTTTCACTATGGAAAAATTGCTAACAAATCCAATTTTATAATTTTTTCATTTTTAAAATCGTAAACTATTTAACAAAACTTCATCAACATTTATTTTATTTGAATTATAATATTTTATTATCAATATTAAGATAACCAGTTAAATAATCAATTTAATTGTATCATGGAGTATTTATTTTCAACCAAAAAGTTTTATTACAAGAAAAAATTAATTGGAACGTGAATACCATTTTTTATATAATAAAAAAGTTAGTAGAACGGAATGAAACAGTTAATGAGATATGTAAAGAGATCATCCAAAGACATTTCATACTCCCACGTCATCATTAAATGTTTTACATTTTTTTTTTATCTTTTATCTTCATCAATAAATTTCTCATTTCATTTTTATTATTTTTTAAAAATAGATCTCACCTTCCTTCCACGTCTAACTCATCTCACTTATAATTTATTATAAAATTAATACATAAAAATAACTCACCTTTCACTAATTATTTTTTTCATTTCTTTAATAAAATCAAATAATTTTCAAATTTTAAGTCAATTAAAAACGTACTAGTAGTAATATTGATTGATAGTGAAAAATAATAGTACTCCTATATACGTATATTTTTTTAATAAATAGTAGAGCATTGTAGCGCATATAACGCCATAGTTGTACACGTGCCAACCAATTATACTTTCAGCACCCCTTCATCAATAAACTATACAGTCAACCAAAATCCATAAACCAAAATACATAAATAAAAAAACAGCATCACCCCATATAACCAACAATATCACCCACCACCAAAATTAGAAAACATCAAATGCATGAACCCAGCACCCCTATAAATACCTCCCCATGCCCCCACTCTCCCCATCACTCTCCCTCCCTTCCCTTCCCTTCCCTTCCCTTCCAATAGAGAGAGAGAGAGAGAGAGATCAAAACCACCATGATTTCACCGTCGCCTCTTCCGATTCTCTCCAATTGCACCGTCTTCCCCGACCGCGCCTCCACTCTCCCCGATCTCAAGCTCTCCGTCTCCGATCTCCCCATGCTCTCCTGCCACTACATTCAAAAAGGCTGCCTCTTCACCCGCCCCCCTCTCGCGGCGCCGGATCTCGTTTCTCAGCTGAAACGCGCCCTCTCCGCCGCCCTCTCTCAATTCCCGCCCCTCGCCGGCCGCCTCACCACCGATTCCGACGGATACGTCTACATATCCTGCAACGACGCCGGGGTCGAATTTTCGCACGCGTACGCCGCAGATCTAGAAATCCGCGATTTGCTAGGGTTTTCCGGCGACGGAGATTTGCCGGCGGAGTTTAGGCAATTTTTTCCGTTCGATCTGACGGTGAGCTACGACGGCCATTTCCGGCCGATTCTGGCGGTTAGGGTGACGGAGCTCGCCGACGGAGTTTTCATCGGCTGCGCGGTGAATCACGCCGTCGTGGATGGGACTTCGTTCTGGAATTTCTTCAATAGCTTCGCGGAGCTCAGCCGCGGCGTGAGGCGGATTTCTAGGGCGCCGGATTTTAGGCGCGAATCGATTTTGATATCTCCGGCGGTGCTCAGGCTGCCGGAGGGCGGCCCGAGCGTCACCTTCTCGAGCGATTCGCCGGTGAGGGAGAGGATTTTCCGATTCAGTAAACAATCGATTCAGAGGCTTAAATCTGCGGTTAACAACCGGAAATATGAAGGAGAAGGAAACGGAATTGATATCGCTGAGCTGATGGGGAAGCACAGCAACGACACGTTGAAAAACCCTGACGGCAAGCTAACGCCGTTAGCTTGGCTTAGGAGCGCCGTTTCTAGAGAAATGGCGCCCCAAGCGGCGGCGGCGGCAGTTGAGATCTCGTCTTTTCAATCGCTGTGCGCACTGCTCTGGCGTGGGGTCACCCGCGCCAGGAAGCTTCCGGAGGCGAAAACGACAACGTTCCGGATGGCTGTCAATTGCCGGCACCGGCTCGAGCCTCGGCTCGAGCCGCTGTACTTCGGGAACGCGATCCAGAGCATCCCAACGCAGGCGGCGGCCGGGGAGGTCCTGGGTAGGGACCTCCGGTGGTGCGCCGAGCAGCTCAATAGGAATGTGGTGGCACACGACGGCGACACGGTGAGGAAGTACGTGGAGACTTGGGAGAGGGACCCGCGGTGCTTCCCGTTGGGGAATTTCGATGGGGCGATGATCACGATGGGGAGTTCGCCCCGGTTCCCTATGTACGAGAATGATTTCGGGTGGGGTCGGCCCGTCGCGGTTCGGAGCGGCCGCGCCAATAAGTTTGATGGAAAGATTTCGGCATTTCCGGGCCGCGAAGGGAACGGAACCGTCGATTTGGAGGTGGTTTTGGCTCCGGACACTATGGCGAGCCTCCTATCCGACCCGGAATTTATGCAATACGTATATGATTATTAGTCACCATATTATTATTTTATTAGTACTATTATTAAGAAAAAAAATGAAAAGGGAAAAAAATGAGGGTGTGATTGACAAATTTGTGACATAAATTTTCTTTTTGAATTCTATTTTCTTCCACTCTATGTAATCGATATTTAATTCCAATGTGTCAATCTAATTTTTTTTCTAGAGCTTTAGCCGTTAGTTGAAGGAGTACAAATTATTGAAACAACTGATATTGATGATTAAGTATAATTTGTAAAATATTTCTCATAAAAAATAATAGATAGATCGAAAATTCAAATCACTTTAAACATATCAACGGTCGCCTTCGTCCCTTTGAGAAAAGGGTCAACGGCCACCCGCCACCCTCATATTTGTATACATTTAAAAATAGTTAGGTGTAAATTAAAGATACTCCTATTATTTTGTGAAGAACGTAAGAATTGTGTCAATAAATAGTCCAAATATGAATAGTGAGAGATCATGACAAGATACAAGCTTAAGCTGGTTGACTTAGTATTTATCAAAGATTCCAATTAGCCCATCAATTTTCAAAGGGTTGATAATATTATACTAACAATAATACACGTGATATTTCAGAATTTCATGGGCAACTAACTGTAAATTAGTAAATGGAAAAATATGCTGCAAAATTTATAAACTTTTCCTGAAATTTGATATTTTCCTTAGAATTCTAAAAATGATGAGAAATACGTATTTATCAGGAAGTTAATTTTAGGCCAAATTTAATTCAACATACACATTTGTATGCATAGTAATTTTCTAACATTAGTTAATTTTTTGGCCAATTTTAATTCATCATACAAATTGTTCGTGTGTATAGCCACGGCAATTAAAATTTGCCTGAAATTGACTTCATGGGAAATCGACACATCACCCAAAATTCATGGTATTTCCCACTACATTGCGGGAAATACCGAATTTCAGGAAATGTTCATGGTTTTTGCAGCTATATTCCTTTAAAAATATGAATAATCTCAAAATATTTATTGAGGCTAAAGATATAGCTTTATTTAATTTTATTATTATTGTTCTTGTTGGCCTTTTCGTGGGTTACCATAGAAATAAAGTGATGTTGGAACTTAGACAAGTATAGTACTCCACAACAATAAAGAAGCAAAAATGAAGTGGCACTATCGATGCTCGACCATGTTCCCCAACTACTAGCACATAAAAACAGCCCATTGCATTGCAAATTTCTCATGTCCAATCTCCATTTTTATTATTCAGAAAAATATAACTAGTATTTTGTGATATATAAATATTAGTACTATTATCTTAAAAAATCAATCCTATTATATGTACTAACTTAGACCATCTTCGGTATCAACTATCATGTGTGAATTTGATATAGAGCACATTAGATGACCAACTAACATGTGGTGTGGAGTTGTGGGGTAAGGGTTTATTTTGGAGTTGAAGTTCAAATTTTGACTTTAAAATTGGATTTCGATTTAAAATATTTCAAGTATATGGTTTAAATTATCAGTAAAAGTTAACAAATTTTTCACCATATATCTTGAAGTATAAAATAACATGTATTTAATGTTTTTTATTAGCTTAACTTCTAAGAAATATAAATAAAATATACTACTCCACTATACAATTGATAATTTAATATAGAACACACATCGAATATTTTGGGTAGTCCAAAGGGAAGATGAAGATATACAGACATAGAATTATCAAATGGATAGGGTCAGTCCAATAGTCCATCCTGGTACACCACGGCTGCCTCGAGCTGGGTAGCTTGGGACTCGACTCGGTCCAGACCCACGGCTGAAATGGACTAGGCTGGACGGGATATCTTTCGATTAATCTGGATGTAGCTCTGTCCAGGCTCAACAACTAACCGTTACTTTGATAATATTCCCATGTTCAATTGAATCACACAGCAGCATTAAGGAACTCGTATATCACAAGCATATAAAGATCGAACACAGCTTGAAGCTTCGAGACATAAACCTTTGGCTCTTAGGCTGCATCAATTCTCACCCTGCACTAGAAACAACGATGCCTGCATCGAAACAAACACAACACAAACTACATTAAACAGTTTAAATACAAGTATTAGATTTAAATCTCTTGAAATGTTAACTTGCTTGATGCCTCGATATGAAATAGACAATAATTGATGTACAATATAATTATGCATAATGGTGATAATGCCACTGACCTCCACTTAATACGGACTAGGATACAATTTCCTTGGGCGCAAGGTCCTTCATCAATTTGAGTAAAAAATCATCTACACTTGGCATCGAAGAAGTTGCAGAGTCAGCAGAGAATCCCTTTTCATGCATTTCTTCCGTGAATGCTCTTGCCATGTCAAACTCATTTTGCTTTATCAGACTCCCAATGATGACATTGTATGTTACATGATTAGGTCCACAGTCACGATTCTCCATCTCTACCAGCAAACGTTTTACCTTCTCGAAAGACCCTTCTTGACAAAATGAACCAATGATCGTAGTATATATCTGAACATCAGGTTGTACACCATTTGATGGAAGTTGATTGAAAAGATGTCTCGCAATGCCATGTTTTCCATTTTTGCACAATCCATTTATGAGAGCACCGTACGTGACTACGTCAGGGGTAAATCCTTTATCTTCAATCAGGCGCAACAATGAAACAGCCTCATCAATCTCCCTTTTCATACACAGCCCATCCAACAATATATTATAAGTACATAAATCAGGAAGCACTTGTTGGTCTTCCATAATCTCGAAAAGTTCACAACGATCAGAAAATTTATATTTACTAAATAATCCGTGTATCATGGTATTATAAGCACGGTTATCTCGCACCAAACCTTTATTGGGAATTTCAAGAAAAAGAAGCCAAGCTTCATCCACGCTTCCCTTTTTGCAATATCCATTCAATAAGCTGTTGTAACTAACAATATCAGGGGTAAATCCTTTATCTTCAATGATGTGCACCAATTTAATAGCCTCGTCAATCTTCCCATTCCTACACAGCACATCCAACAATGTAGTGTAAGTATGCAAGTTAGGATGTACATGTTGGGCTTCCATATCCTCGAAAAGTTGCAGGCCCTCAACAAATCTTTTTTTACTAAATAATCCATGTATCATGGTGGTATAAGTATGCGTATTATGCACCAAACCTTTACTAGGAATTTCAAGAAAAAGAAGCCTAGCTTCATCCACGCATCCCTTCTTACAATATCCATTTAATAAAATGCTATAACTAACGATGTTAGGCTTTAAGCCCATCTCTACCATGGAATCAAGTATCTGTTTTGCTCTATCTATTTCACCTTTCATACAAAATCCATCAATAAGTGTACTATATGTGACCACATTGGGACAAATGTTTTGTTGCGTCATAATTTCCAATACATTTCCAGCCTCATCCATCTTCCCTTCCTTACAATATGCATCAATCAATATACTGAAAGTAAACACATTCAAAGATATCTTGGAATTGGCCATTTTATACAACAACTCTATAGCATCGCTGTGCCTACCATTGTCACATAGTCCCTTAATCATGGAAGTATATGTGACAACATCAGGTAAAATGCCCTTGTTGATCATCTTGGGTAGAAGTTGCAAAGCGTCATCCACCTTTCCACCCTTACACAACCCATCAATTAATGTGCTATAAGCCTTAACGTCAGGTCTCCACTCGCTACATTCTAATCTAATAAGCCAATCATGGGCTGCAACGATCTGTCCAGCTTTGCATAGTCCATCTATCACGTGCAGAATCATAACCTTATCAGGCTCACAAAGTTTCAAATCCACAACCTTTTCAAATAATACCCCTGCTTCGGCTTCCTTACCCTCTAAAAACAACCCTTTAATGAGAGGGCTGATTGTCACAGCATCTGGTTCGTAACCACTCTTAAAAAAGAAGGCAATTATAGCAAAACCAGAGCATATATCTTTCAAGTGACAGCAACAGTTAACTGCAATACTCATAGTGTAAATATCAACAGGGAAACCCATTTGAAGCATTTCATCAAACACATTAAGGCCAAAAGCATACTGCTCAATCTTTACACAAACACTCATAAGGTTGTTGTACGCTAGAATAGAAGGCTCAGGCCACATACTCTTCATTTCTCCAAACAATTTAATAGCATCATCTAATTCTTTAACAACACTGAAATCTATTCTGCAAGGTTTAGGTTGAAATTGAAAAGCGTTGGAGGAGAAGAGAGAGAATGGAGGAGAGAGAATACACGATTTATGAGAGCATCGATTGAGAAATCCTTTTCCATGAATGAGATCGATTGCAGATACAGCAGCCCTTCTGCTCATCTTCCTTAATCGGCAGGTGATATTGAAAGTGAGGAAAGGGAAACAATTTTGGGAAAGAGATTGTTTGTTGACAATTTTTTTAATCATAATTGGCCGAGTCAATGCCCAGGTTGGAATGAATATATATTGATAAATCTGGACGGAGCTCAGTCTAGCCCACTTGGTGGTAAGGGGATTGAGTAGGACTATGCATAAAATTATTTTTTATTGCATATTTTAATTTCTTATGTAATTTATAAATAGTACTCTCTCCGTCCCATAAATATGCACTTTGGGTTGGACACAGATTTTAATGTATAATTAGTAAAGTAAGAGAAGTAGAAAGAAAAAATAATTGAAGTATTTTTAGTGGAGAATGAGTCACACCATATTAGAGAGAAAATAGTTTCTAAAATTTAAAAGTGCGTATTCTTGTGGGGCACACTAAAAGTTAAGAATGCATATTTTTATGTAATGTTAGCAGAGAGTAGCGTCTACATTATTAGTAGTGCAATTGGATTTCCGAAATTAGAAAGTTCATACTCCCTCCGTCCCACTTACAAAATGAAACAATTGGATTTTGGCACGAAATATTATATAATGTTGTTTTGTGAGTTAATGATAAGAGAACAAAGTAAGAGAGGGGAAAAAGTAGAGAGTATTGTTTCCATTTAAGGAAACGTTTCATTTTTAATGGGACACCCAAAAAGGAAAACGTTCCATTTCTAATTGGAGTACTTTTCAAGGACGGACTAAAAAAATAATTCATACTTTTCAAGATGTCCAAATTTTCTTTTTAGTTTTTTCCACTGAAGATGTTCACTTTCTATATTTGGAAATAAATCTCACTCTCCTCTCCTCTCTTCTCATTAAAATATTCAACAACATTTCTCTCTTTGCTTACTCCACCTCATACTTCCTCCTAAAATCACATGCTAGTCAAGAATATGGACATCTTGAGTCGGACGGAGGGAGTATTTGTTAGATGATATTGGAACATGCTTGACCTAACCTATTTTTTCTCTAGCCGGAATGGTTTGACAGAATCAGAGGGTCATGTAAAAGCACAAAATGAATATGAATTCTCAGTTACCAAAATACAGAAATGCAGATAGAATCCTCAACCACTAACCGTTCAACTCATCCAAATATAACAAATTTTGAAAACAAATGTACTCTGACGATAATCGCATGTTCAATTGCATCACGCAGCAGCATTAAGGAACTCATACATCACAAGCATACAAAAAGTTGAATCCGGCTTGAAGCTCCGAGACATAAACCTCTTAGGCTGCATCAATCCTCGCCCTGCACTAGAAACAACGAAGCATGCGTGGAAACAAACACAACATGAACTAAAATCAGCAGTTTCAATATATAAGTTTCAGATTAAACTCTCTTGAAAAAGACAATAACTGAATGGCAAAAAAAAGTTCGAGATGGTGCAGTATTAGTATGCATAAAGAAAGGTGATAATATCACTAACCTCCACTTGATAAGGACTAGGATACAAATTACTTGGGCGCTAGGAACTTCATCAATTTGAGGAAAAAATCATCTCCATCTGGCATCGAGGAAGTTGCAGAATCGGCTGAGAATCCCTTCTCACGCATTTCTTCCATGAATGCTCTTGCCTTGTCTACCTCATTTTGCTTTAGCAGACTCCCGATGATGACTTTGTATGTTACATGATCAGGTCCACAGCCACGATTCTCCATCTCTACCAGCAAACGTTTTACCTCCTCGAAAGACCCTTCTTGACAAAATGAACCAATGATCATACTATATATATGAACATCAGGTTGTACACCATTTGAAGGAAGTTGATCGAAAAGATGTCTCGCAATGCCATGTTTTCCATTTTTGCATAATCCATTTATGAGAGCACCGTACGTGACTATGTCAGGGGTAAATCCTTTATCATCAATTAGGCGCAACAATGAAACAGCCTCATTAATCTCCCTATTCCTACACAGCCCATCCAACAATGTAGTGTAAGTATGCAAGTCAGGGAAACACACTTGTTGATCTTCCATATCCTCGAAAAGTTGCAAGCCCTGAGCAAATCTATTTTTACTAAATAATCCATGTATCATGGTGGTATAGATATGTGTATCAGGCACCAAACCTTTACTAGGAATTTCAAGAAAAAGAAGCCAAGCTTCATCCATGCTTCCCTTCTTGCAATATCCATTTAATAAGCTGCTATAACTAACGATGTTAGGCTTTAAGCCCATCTCTACCATGGAATCAAGTAACTGTTTGGCTCTATCTATTTCACCTTTCATACAAAATCCATCAATAAGTGTACTATATGTGACCACATTGGGACAAATGTTTTGTTGCGTCATAATTTCCAATACATTTGTAGCCTCTTCCTCTTCCCTTCCTTACAATATGCATCAATCAATATACTGAAAGTCTGCACATCCAAAGATATCTTGGAATTGATCATTTCATACAACAACTCTCTAGCATCTGTATACCTACCAGTGTCAAACAATCCCTTAATCATGGTAGTATATGTGACAACATCAGGTAAAATACCCTTGCTGATCATCTCAGGAAGAAGTCGCAAAGCGTCGTCCACATTTCCACCCTTACACAACCCATCAATTAATGTGCTATAAGCCTTAATGTTGGGTCTCCACCCACAACTTTCTAATCTACGAACCCAATCGTAAGCTGCAATGACCTGTCCAGTTTTGCATAAACCATCTATCAAGTGCAGAATCATAACACCATCAGGCTTGAAAACTTTTAAATCCAGAACCTTCTCGAATAATTTCACAGCTTCCGCATCCTTGCCCTCTAAAAACAATCCTTTAATGAGAGGGCTGATTGTCGCAGCATCTGGTTCGTAACCACTCTTTAAAAAGAAGGCCACAATAGCAAAACCAGAGCACATATCTTTCAAGTGACAACAACAGTTAACCGCAATATTCATAGTGTAAATATTAACAGGGAATCCCATCCGAAGCATTTCATCGAACACATTGAGGGCAAAAAGAATACTGCTCAATCTTTACACTAACACTCATAAGGTTGTTGTACACTCGAATAGAAGGCTCAGGCCGCATACTCTTCATTTTTCCAAACAATTTAATAGCATCATCTAATTCTTTAACAGTACTGAAATCTATTGTGCGCCGCCGCTTAGGTTGAAAAGCCTTGGAAGAGAAGAGAGAGGATGGAGGAGAGAGAATACCCGATTTATCAGACCATCAAATGAGAAATCCTTTTCCATGAATGAGATCGATTGCAGATACAGCAGCCCTTCTGCTCATCTTCATGTGTGATTGAAAGTGAGAAAAGGGAAACAATTGGGAAAGAAACTTTTCGAAGCTAAAAACACAAACGATAATTGAATTTATTTGGATGGTTTAATGAAATTAATACATGTTGTAAATATAGCCATAAAGAAGTTACATATTATTTGAAATTATAAATACTCATTTGGTACCTATTATTAATATGTTAAATTGTTGAAAATCAATTGTGGATAGTTATAACAACTTTTGTTAAATATGTAAAATATGGATAATCAAGTTTAAACCTTCTACTAAAAATGATGGATAATCAAAGTTATTGGTGAATGATCTATATGACCAATCTCGAATTTTATTATTTGGAAAAATATTATTTTAATATAAAAGTATACTACTCCCTCCATATTCAAAACAGTTTTGTTAAAATCGCGACCCGATCGCGCTTGGGTCGCGGGTCACAAGGGTCGAGACCGACGTAGCCCCATTGTGGGTGGGTGGGACGAGATTCAGGGGTCGCCGTTGGGGCGGCTGGGGCGAGGAAGAAGAAGATCGTCGGTTTGAATTGTTTTTACTTTTTCAGCTTCTTAAAGAAATCTATTTCTCCCTCTTCCTAGACAATTATGCACTTTTTAGAAACCCAAGACAATTTTTAACTTTTTCAGCTTTTTAAAGGAAGCGTGTGACCCCTCTCTTCCTCGACATGCACCTTTTTAAATTACCCATCTTTTTAAATTACTAAACTATTAGTATATGTATATGCCCCTCTCTATTTCTCTATTTTTCTTTCTTCCAAAAGGCAAACTATTAGTATATGTATATTACGCTATATACTATAAGAAGGCTATAGAAATAATAACTTAGGTACAATTCATATTATTATACATTTTATTATGACTAGTAAAATTTCTTTACCCATTAGTATCTATTTAGTAGCTGACACATATTAAAAAGAATACAGGTGTGGGTTAAATCAATTTTTAAACTATTAATTCGCCCCGTGGGTCCCTCGCCCCGCGACCCGAGGTCCAGCCTCATTGCCCCGGACCAACCCGCGACCCTAACAACATTGATTCAAAAAATAGAAACATTTGAAACGACATGAGTTTTAATGCACAATTGGTAAAGTAAGTGAAAAGAATTGGTAGAGTAAGAGAGAGAAATGTGGGGGTCCATGTCCTAAAATAGAAAGATTCTAAAATTTCTATTTTAAGGAACGACCCAAAATGAAAATAGTTGTTGTTTTTAAAAAATGGAGGGAGTAATATCTTAACTGTCATTATCTAAATAATTCAGTCATGTACTCCCTCCGTCCCATTAAATATGCAACATTTGTTTTTCGGCACGAGATTTTATGTAGTGTTGATTTGTGAGTTAATGAAGAGAGAGTAAAGTAAGAGAGAGGAAAAAGTAGAGAGAGTATTGTTTCTATTTTTAGAAACGTTTCATTTTTAATGGGACAGACCAAAAATGAAAACGTTTCATGTTTATTTTTAATGGGATAGAGGTAGTACTTTACATGTATACATGAGTAGTTGATTGACGAAGTACACATGAGTAGTTGATTGACGAAGTAGACGAAAATTATGTGGTGTGTAGTTTCTGAAGTTCAAATTTTAGCTTTCATATTGGAATTCAATTATAGATATTTTTAACTATATGGTTATCTGTAAAAATTAATAAATTTTCATCATACATTTGTGGATAAAGTAGCAATATAGAATACCCAATGTACACTTAAGCTAGTTAACAAATTTTCATCATACATTTGTGAATAAAGAAGCAATATAGAATACCGTACACTTTGACTAGTCCATATGGATAATTAAGTTATCCACTCTTAGAAGTGTCAAATGGTTTGAGCCAGCCCAGCCCAGCCCAGCCCAGCCCGATACAGGCTTGCCTCGAGCCGATAATTTGGGGATCGGCTTGATCAAGCCAACGAACGAAGCAGGTTTGGTTGGTTGGAATATCAATCGATAAACCTAGACCTAGCTCAACTTAGGCCCATTTCATAAGTGAATTGAGCTGATTACACATAAAATTAGTTCTTTTATTGCATTTTTTAATTTCTTGTGTATTTTTTAAAACTTAGTATTAAATATTACTCCCTCCGTCCCATAATAAATGACATACTTGGAGGATAACACGTGATTTTAGGAGATGTTTTGGGCGTTAGGTGGAGAGTTTCTTTCAAAAAAAAAAGAAATGTGACATCTTTACCAATTCTTTTCACTTAGTTTAACATTTGACACTTTCTAATCTACAAACCCAATCATAAGCTGCAATGACTTGTCCAGTTTTGCATAACCCATCTATCAAGTGCAGAATCATAACACCATTAGGCTCGCAAACTTTTAAATCCAGAACCTTTTGGAATAATTTCACAGCTTCCGCCTCCTTACTCTCTAAAAACAACCCTTTAATGAGAGTACCAACTGTCGTGACATCTGGTTCGTAACCGCTCTTGAAAAAGAAGGCCATTATAGCAAAACCAGAGTTTATATCTTTCAAGTGACAGCAACAGTTAATTACAATACTCAATAGTGTAACAATTAACAGGGAGCATTTCATCGAACACATTAAGGGCAAAAGAATACTGCTCAATCTTTACACAAACACTCATAAGATTGTTGTACACTAGAATAGAAGGCTCATGCCGCATATTCTTCATTTTTCCACAATTTAACAGCATCATCTAATTCTTTAACACTACTGAAATCTATCGTGCGCCGCTTAGGTTGAAAAGCCTTGGAAGAGAAGAGAGATAATGGAGGAGAGAGAATACCCGTTTTATTCGAGCATAGATTGAAAAATCCTCTTCCATGAACGAGATCGATTGCAGATACAGCAGCCCTTCTGCTCATCTTCAGGTGAGATTGTAAGTTAGGAACGGGAAACAATTGGGAAATAAATATAGGCATATATACTTAATTTCTTATTATCTTTTAATGATAAAACAATAATCATTTGCATCCTATTATTTTGGTATTAAATAATCTCAAGATTCTAAGTTATAAAAATGAATACATGTATATATACCTAATTTTTTAGTGTTATTATCTAACAAAATAAGTAATTCTCATCAAATTATTTATAATTTATAAAATTTTAAGTTATAAAAGCGATTGCATGTACATATACTTAATCTATTAGTATTATCATCCAACCAAATAATTATACTCATAGCCATTCCATTATTTATTATTAAATAATTATTTTGCATAAACCATCTATCAAGTGTAGAATCATAACCGCACTAGGCTCGCAAACTTTTAAATCCAGAACCTTTTGGAACAATTTCACAGCTTCCGCCTCCTTTGAACATCCACAGTGGGACGGACATCCGACGGACTTCTCAAAAACACTTTCTGTCACGTCATAAAGACATCTCACTGCATTGTCACGTCATAAGGGCATCCCACTGCACAATGACGGACATCCTGACGGACATCCACAATAATAAAAATTCACGGCATCTAGTTCGTAACCACTCTTAAAAAACAAGGCCATTATAGCAAAACCAGAGTATATATCTTTCAAGTGACAACAACAATTAACTGCAATACCCATTGTGTAACTATTAACAGGGACACCCATCCGAAGCATTTCACCGAACACATTGAGGGCAAACGAATACTGCTCAATCTTTACACTAACACTCATAAGGTTGTTGTACACTCGAATAGAAGGCTCAGGGCGCATACTCTTCATTACTCCAAACAATTTAATAGCATCATCTAATTCATTAACAGCGTTGAAATCTATTCTGGCCGGCTTGGGTTGAAAAGCCTCGGAAGAGAAGAAAGAGAATGGGGGGGGAGAGAATACCCGATTTACGAAGCAATCGATTGAGAATTCCACTTCCATGAACGAGATCGATTGCAGATACAGCAGCCCTTCCGCTCATCTTCCTTAATCGGCGGGTGAGAATGAGAGTGAGGAAATGGAATTAATTGGGAAAGACACTGTTTGCATTTAAAAACACAATTTGTTCGTCCCAAGAGTAGATGCATATTCAAATTTATGTTATTACAATGATTTTTTTTAGAAATATCAATTGCAAAAAAAAATTTACTATAAAATATAAATATACCACCTCCGTCTTTTGAAAATACTCACGTCCACATTAAATGTCTCATATTTGATCGGTGCGTGTTTTAAGAAATTATTTGACTTTGTGAAAAATTGGATAGAAAAAGTGAGTGGAATGTAGATCTTACTTTCATGTACTATTAATTTTGTACTAATAGAACGTGAATAAGAATGAGTTAATGGAATTCAGAGTCCACTATAAAAAATGATAAAAATGAGCTGAGATATTTATTTGGGACCATCTAAATAATAAAATATGAGACGTTTAATGTGGACGGTAGGAAGTAGAAACTTTTGAAAATGTTAAAAGTACATAATTAGAAAAGTAAAGGAGAAGAATTGGTAAAGTAAGTAGAGAAAAATAAGTAAAATCAGAGACCGAAAGAGAAAAGATAGTATATAAGTCTAAAATAGGAAGTTTAGAAAAAATATACATTTTTAAAAGAAAATATTTTTGGTTCTAAGGGAAGCGGTAGTAAAAATTTAAGATAAGCACACATAAATTTATGTTAAAACCAGTAATAGAAATAATTAATATATAAGATTAATATTTGTGTGTGTTATCCTAGTTGAATTAGTCTTGGGTCTGGTTAGGCTTCTGATGGGTCTTAGTGTGGACTGAGCTTGAGTTTGAAAAAGGCTTTGTTATAAGCCCCTTCAATTGGGCTAGACTTGGGCTAGATTTGGAAAATGCTTCAATTGAAACCCGCTTCAATTTATAAGCCCAACTCAGGCATGCTTCATTCATTGTTGGGTCGGGTCTTGACCGTGCTATGGTGGATCGATCCGACAAAGTTGAAAAGTTTATTCACACCCCATGTCAAACATTTAGGTGGTGTTCGGTTTATAAGATAAAATAATATCAAGATACAATCAATGATTGAGTTGTGAGATTATTTTAATCATAGGGAATTCGTTATGACTAATTATCCTATGATTATCCATATATGATTGAATTGTGGGATTGAATCTCATTAACCAAACACATTATAAATTTAGAGTATTAGCCCAAGATTAACTATACAACTATACTTGTACGAATTTGAAGAAATTTAAAGAAAAATATGTAAAAGTAATTTATAAAGTACAAGTTATTTATTTATGTATTAATTTTACCATAAAATGTGATTTAATTGATTATTAGAATGTGAGACTTATTTATTATAATTATATCAAAATGACCGTATAAGATATTTAATGGCGGAAGATATTGTGTAATACATCTAGCCAAATTTTTAGTATTCATGATCCCACAAGTTACTTGTTTGATTTATTATTTTTGTTTATTTTTAATTTTACAATTTTTTTAAAAATTGATATATTTAAATAGAAAATACATAATTAAAATAAAAATCGCATAATTTTTCAATAAAAAATGGTATGTCTAAATGTGTATTAGTATACTAAAATCTTAACACTAAAATCATGATCTGACTTTAATATATTCACTACTAGAAAACATAATTACAAATGCTATTACAACAAAAAAAAGTAAGAAAAGTAGAAAATTTCATAAACATGAAAAAAATATATAAGTCAAAAGTAAACAAAAATGCATAAATGAAAAAGAAATGGAAGGGAAGTACTCTATTGTAATATCACCTGATTATCATGATTTCTCTTTTTATTACTCCATATATCATAATTATCATTCGGGTTGTTTAGATTAATAGAATTAGTTATCGCTTATGCCCCAAATATTTGAAACTATAATTACTTTATAACCAGATTTTTACAACAATTATTAAAATTATGAGTTATGGGTTGGATAGGAAATTAAATCACAAATTTTGTTAATATTTATCTCAAATTCAATTAAATTTTGTAATATTTTAGAGATAATATTAAGATAACCTTGTTTAATTCAATTATGCGTTACAACTACCCCATCTGTTCCCTCGTAAATAAATTCGAATTTTCCCGCCTTTCCCCCTATAAATACCGCCCTATCCTCCATCACTCTCATTCCCTTTGCTTCCATCTCATTAGAGAGAAAAAAATGACTTCCTCGTCGTCTCTTCCGCTAGTTTCCCAATGCACCGTCTTTCCCGACCGTGCATCCACTCTCGGCTATCTCAAGCTCTCCGTCTCCGATCTCCCCATGCTTTCTTGCCACTACATTCAAAAAGGCTGCTTATTTACTCATCCACCGTTTCCGGTGTCGGAGCTTGTCTCGCGTTTGAAGCGCGCCCTCTCCGCCGCGCTCTCTCAATTCCCGCCCCTTGCGGGGCGACTCTCCACCGATTCCCAGGGGTATGTCTACATAGCTTGCAACGACGCGGGGGCGGAATTCTCGCACGCCTACGCCGGCGATCTACACGTCCAGAATTTGATAGGATTTTGTGACGTGCCGGAAGATTTCAAGCAGTTTTTCCCCTCTGATTTGACGGTGAGCTACGACGGCCATTTCCGCCCAATTTTGGCGGTTAGGGTGACGGAGCTTGCCGACGGCGTCTTCATCGGTTGCGTGGTCAATCACGCCGTCGTGGATGGGACTTCGTTCTGGAATTTCTTCAATAGATTTGCGGAGCTCAGCCGCGGAATGAGGCGGATTTCTAGGGCGACGGACTTCAGCCGTGCATCGATTTTGTTATCTCCGGTGGTGCTCAGGCTGCCGGAGGGTGGCCCCAGCGTCACATTCTCAACCGATTCGCCGGTGAGGGAGAGGATTTTCCGATTCACCAGAGAATCGATGCAGCACCTTAAATCCGTGGTTAACGCCCATAGCCCGGTTGAGATTTCGTCGTTTCAATCGCTTTGCGCGCTGCTCTGGCGCGGGATCACCCGCGCCAGAAAGCTTCCAAAGGCGAAAATGACGACGTTCCGGATGGCGGTGAACTGCCGCCACCGGCTCGAGCCGAGACTCGAGCCGCTCTACTTCGGGAACGCAATCCAGAGCATCCCGACGCAGGCAACTGCCAAGGAGGTCATGGGGAGGGACCTCCGTTGGTGCGCCAAGCAGCTGAATACAAGCGTGTTGGCGCATGACAATGCCACCGTGAGGAGGTACGTGGAGGGGTGGGAGCGGGACCCACGGGTCTTCCCGCTGGGGAACTTCGACGGGGCGATGATCACGATGGGGAGCTCGCCCCGGTTCCCCATGTACGAGAATGATTTCGGGTGGGGCCGGCCCATTGCGGTCCGGAGCGGCCGCGCCAATAAGTTCGACGGCAAGATTTCGGCCTTTCCAGGCCCCAATGGGGACGAAACCGTGGAGTTGGAGGTGGTTTTGGCTCCAAACACTATGTCACGCTTACTGTCTGACCAGGAATTCATGCAATACGTATCGGATGACTAGTCACCATATTATCAATTATTATATCATCTAATAACGAAACCAAGAGTCACCACAGGAAGAGAAGAAGCCACATTAGTGGTCTCGCATAAGTCAACAAGTAATCCTGAGCACGTAGTCGCTCGACGTTCTATTCAAACGAGGACTTGTCTAGCTTATGTAAACAGTTATGTTTAGATTACATTATTAAAATGTATTTCCATTATTGAATAATTAGAGTCTATCAACATAATTTAAAGATGTGTTCTGGGTTTTCTTTCTCGGTTCTTTCTCGGAATGAATTTGAGTCGAACCGCATAAGGTTAGTTATTATAAATATATTTTTGTATTCACTTTTCCAATCAAGAAATACAATAATCTTATTACTATTGCTCTTTAGTTTCTATAGTTTTCTCGTGAAATCCTATGCTCTCTTCGCGAAATAATCAAACTTCCATACATGTAATTGTAAATAATCTCCTGTTGTTCTCTACGGTGCATCGGCGTCCGAATTAAATGTAGGAAGCTTAAACTCAACTGGTGCTTTCATCCTGATTCTTGATGCATCCATCACCACAAGACATGTCCGAATCGAAAGACCCCTGTGAGACACGATCGATGATTGGTTAACCAGGTCATGGCGGCAATCAGTAACCTCATCTAGGGGTGTCGAAACGGGTATCGGGTAATTTCCTAGCCGACCCGATACCTGGCGGGTATCGGATATACCCGCTACCCGAACGGGTATACCCGTTAGTCTCGACAATTACCCGATTGTTTATAATTATATTAGCGTTTTGTATATCTATCATTTAAAATTTCAAATAAGCGCTCACAACATTATCTTTTTTTTTTCCTTTTTTATGAGTTAAGTTTGTTTAACTTTTATAATCTTTTAATTATAGTAACACTTACACACATACAATAACATACTAACATAATTTTCAGAATCTTCATTTACGTATATTATATATTCAATAATATTCTAACATATACATATATTAATACAAGGTTTAGCCTTTGGATATACATATATTGTGTGTATATATATATATGTGAATGATTGATAACTCATGTTTGGACTTTGGATTTTTTTTAAGGATGAATTCATCTAAATCGAGGATACTTATGGATGAACAATTGAGCATATTATGGCAGTAATTAGTTTCGAAACATATTGAACATAATATGACAGTATATTATGGAGTAAAATATACAAATAACAACAATATTTAAGATTTAAAAATAAAATAAAACAAAAAAAATGGTCGGGTCGGGTACCCACGGCGTCGGGTGCGGGATATCCGACTCAGATATCGGGTAATACCCGACACAGTGCGGGACGGGTATCGGGACTGCCTCTAGGGCCGAAATCGGGTGCGGATACCCACGGGTACCAATTTCGACACCCCTAATCGTTTACCACACCAAAAATTCGGTATGACTCAAAACCATATCCGACTTAGATATCGGGTAATACCCGACACAGTGCGGGACGGGTATCGGGATTGCCTCTAGGGCCGAAATCGGGTGCGGATACCCACGGGTACCAATTTCGACACCCCTAATCGTTTACCACACCAAAAATTCGGTATGACTCAAAACCATATCTACACCTTACCAAAATTTATTGTATAATGGATTTTTGGTATAACCAATCAACATTCATTCCATATAGTTTATAAACATTTTTAGATGGCCATGATTTATCTACCCAAATTTATACAATTGACTAATGTAGAAAAATTTGTCCAATAAAAAGAGCAAAACAAAAGAAAATAAAACTGTTAAATTCTTAATTGTGGATATGTAATTGAAAAGGTGGGAGAAATTGCATATGGTGGGATTAAATAAAAAGCTAAATAAGATGAATTAGCAAAGAAGCTCTGAAGCTTGACATATTCAGTCACTCTGGACAGCTAGAAAACACATCCATCCATCTGTTGAGGTGTGCATCATTGGTACATATAAAAGGGACAGAGAGAGAGAGAGAGACGCTATAATGTTACAAATCTGGATGAATCGGGATCTCAAAATTCACGGGAAGAAACCAAATACGAATATTGAAGACTTAGTCGAACCTCAGACAAAGCTTCCCGTTGCAGTATTTGCCAAAATGTTGCTGAGATCTCCAAGTAGAGTTATCCAAGATTGGAATATCACACGAAAGCAAACTCTCTCGAAAGATCTTTATCTTCAGCTACCAGCAGCAGTAGGCACAGCAACTGGCTTCGAGTCTTCTGCCTTGTCGTGTTCTTTGTTAAGCATCTGAAATCAATTTTCCAAAATCTCACCAATAGTGAACAAAGGAACTCAAACCACAAGCCTATCTGTGCCTATTTCAGGAACATAGCAAAACGAGCTTTCGTGTGGCTCATTTTCTCATAGAATAACATGTAACCTTGGTATTTTCTAAACTACTAGTTTAATGAATTTACCTAAACACACAATAATTCTTACACAAAAAACATAAATTTATTATCATACATGAAAAGTTTACTTCAGATATCTTAAGCTAGGTTTCACTCCAAATTGTTTATTCAGGATAAAAAGGCATTGTTCCAACATATAATGATACTTTAAGTCTTTAACTTTGTAAAATCTGAATCGAAGTCGCAGTTGCTATTTATTACTCCAACAAGTTTAGAAGATCAAACAAATCAGAGTGTATCCTATTGTTAACAAGGTTGGAAACTATCATAATAAAACAAGACATGAGAAGAATTTCTTACCTTGTTATTGATCAAATTGTGGAGAGCAATCACACTTCTGATAAGAGATGACAGATATATGACCAGCATCATGTCATTTGTTTTCACTATAAACAGAACACAGGTCAGAATCAATATTAGAACAAAACTTGCAAATGTCATGAAATAAATAAACATTAACTAACGCCCATCTGTTTTACCTGCAAAAGCTTTAACGAGTTCCAACACATTTAGGTTGGGCAGAAGGTTGAACACATCCTGCAGATATTTGGAAGCATTTCAAGACATTACGATATCATGTACATAAAATACAGAGATTAAGAGCTGGCAGAAAAGGGAAGGAAAGAAAAAAAGAAAAGCAATATGATATCAGTAGTATAAAATACAGAGATTAATCACACTAATACCTGGAGATGGTAGAGGATTTCATGATTCAGAGGGAGTTTCCCTTCAATAACCAGATCAAGATAACTTCGAATCTCTTTCAGACGTGCATCCAAACCCTTTAAAGCAGCAAGCTTTCCAGTCACCTGCACATAATAGAGATAAACATGCTTATTCAAGAAAACATTAACATCAGGATAATAAAAGGCTTTTAGGGCTAAAATAAACCTCTGTAGCAAGGGTGCTGATAGTTGTGTCTTTCACATCTCTTAACAAGTGTTCCACTCCTACATAACGACAATAGAAAGCATTAGCAGTTTTAGTTGAACAACAACCTGAACTATTCGGTCCAAAGGGCTAAGTAAAAAGGCTGGGAGGGAATTGGAAATAAAGCATCCTATGAAGATGAAACAGCAAAAGCAAGAAACATAGTAAAGGCAAGTTTCTTTTGAGGTGTGCATACCAATTTCTTCAACTTCGTGGGCAGCAATTTCTGAAGGAACATGCACAAAGACCTTTTGGCTTTTCTGAGTGGCATTCTGCAAGAATATCCAAACTATTAGATCAACCTACTCGAAATCAGAATAAAGTTTTTTCTTTGTAGCCTTCAGTTTTCCATTCTTATCATCGAATATCTTGATGGATCAATAAACACACAGCCATTTTGGCAGTACCTCTTTAACTTCCTCAACAGCATAATATGCTTTTGTAGGTATTCCGAGCTCTTTTGGTTGGACATCAATGATCACCAGTACAGGAGTGGGAACATAGCTGCAATAAGAATTGACAACCAAGCTGAAAGAAAAGATAAGGTAGATGGGGAGTTCCCATTTCAATTTTATCTAAATAAACTAAAAAGAGGGAAAATGAATATTACTGGGAGAACATAAGAATATAAGTACAAAAGACGAGAAAATTCAAAATAAAACAGTTAGAAAGCAACTAATAATTTTTGGAAGTTTTTAAGTTTTTGGAAGTCAACAATCACATTTCTTAGCAATACCTTCTGGGAACCAAATTACAGCTGTGAAACTAAGGATATGGAAAAGGATAAAAACAATACAAATTTCATATTCCTCTCAGAAAGAAACAAAATTTCATAAAAGAGATAGCAGAATAAATTCCACTATTTTTAAAGACTAGCAGTGCCAATTCATCTATCAGGACTAACAAAAAATTAATGTATTCTTAATTGCTAGGCGCTAGCTATGCCATTAAAACACAAACAAGAATCAGCAATTGCCAGGCAGCTGACTGATGAAGATAAAGTTAATAAAGAACAGCTTATTTGGGAATTCAGAGTCTGAGACAGAAAGCATACTCGTTGAAAAGTCCATGAATATTAAGATCGTTCTCCTTCAGCTTTGGGCCTGTGCTATACCAACCAACAACATGCTCTTTTGCTGACAGAAGCAATAGACACATTATAAGCTCGGAGTTGAAATACTGAAATTAGTTAATCAAAATCAGAAGACTTGGAATATCACATACCATTTATTCTTCTAAACATGGAAAACATTGAATCGTGGTAATTGTGATCGAGAAACCAGATGCTAGGATCTCTGTCATCTTCTTCAAAAGGGACTGTTTGTACCAAACAAGTACATTAGCAGATGCTGTTACCAGAACTTATACAGAAAAATGACACATAATAAGCCGTGCGGGGCAATCAATAAGTAGTTCACAGTGATCAATGACAGCTAATTCAACTACTATTCGGAATTTCTCTGAAAACTCCTTTCCATTCCATCTCGATAACTAACCAACAGTGGCAAACATTTAAACATTCAAAGAATGCTTTACAGTCATTAATCAACATCTAAATCGTATTCGCAATCCAAATCTGATACTATTTCCAGTGCCATTCAAACTCCTTACCCGCATCTGCTCTAATGAGATCTCCAACTAATTTACAGGATACCTAACATAGAACCCAAAATTAAATCCAACATAGAACCCTAACAATTAATCTTCAAAACAGGAAAACTGACCAGCGTAGCTGTTGGTGACGTCAACAGTGCCCTTGAAGGAGCTCCCGAGTAGAACGCCGACGACGCGCTTCCTGGTGTCACGCGCCACCCGATTGTAGTGATCGACGATGCTGAGCAGCACGAGCGGGTGCACGACCACCTTGTCGATCGGACGCGAAGAAATCTGCTGCGATTTGATCACATCCATTTCGAATTCGCAACAATTTTCGACTCACGGTTGCTTGAGCAGGGGTTTTGGACGAAAGAGGAATTTGGTCTTCCTAAATTGCTTTCTGTATTTTGATGGCAATTAAAATAAAATTAAAATAAAAAATGAGGCAATTTGTTGGGTTAAAGAGATTTTCTTGGGATGGGCTTCGTAGATATTGGGCTTTAGTTCTATTGGGCTAACCTCGTGAAGCGACACTTCAACTTAATAACCCAAAACATTGATTGTGGTTTTTTTTATAATTCTTATTTGAGTATATATTACTCCCTCGGTCCCACAAAGATTGTCTCATTTTTTCATTTTCGTCTGTCCCATAAAATTTTTCTCATTTCATTTTTTACCATTTTTAGTAGTGGACCCCATATTCCACTAACTTATTCCTACTCACATTTTATTATAAAACTAATATATAAAAATAAGACCTACGTTCCACTAACTTTTTCAATTAACTTTTCTTTACATTTCTTAAAATTCGTGTCCGGTCAAAGTGAGACAATCTTTGTGGGACGGAGGGAGTATTATTACTAGTATTCTCATCTTTCATAAAATAATTTCATTTATAATGTTAAAATAGGAAAGAAAGAAAATTTTCGATCAAATAAAAAGACAAAAAGTGGGGAAAATTTTTCTTAAATATAAATGTGACTAATTTTGGTGGATGGACCAAAATAAAAAATAAGAATATTCTTTTTTATCAATGAAGGAATACTTTATATTATTATTATTATTATTATTATTATTATTATTATTATTTTAATTATTTTATTCTTATTTCAAAAAGAGAATCAATAAAAGTTCCTCTAGTCTGGTCATACTTGATCCCCAACCTTCAACGCGAATTGGATAAATCAGGTGTCACAGACTCTAAAACAATAAGAAAAACTATCAAATAAAATATTCTCCCTTGATATTATATAGTAATTTTCATTTACTAGTATTGTCAATGTGATTTACCTCATTTCTAAGAAAGACTTAGCATAAATGAACGAAGTCTAATTTTATGGACTTGCCCAAATAACTACTAAGTACTAGTACTAGTACTTAGTTTTGCATAGTGGTGTTGATAATATATTAGATGTTGATAAACTTAGGATAAGTCATAGGTATCAGCGGAAGGATAATTTAGTTAATAAAATGATTCATCACAATTAATAATTTGAAAATTTGAGTCATCTTAATCAAATGAGTGGTAATTAAGAATTATTCTCTTCGTCCTTAAAAAATAGACAAACTTGTTAAATGACACAAACTTTAATATACGATAGGTAAGTAATAGAGAAATGAGAAAAAGTAAAAGAGGGGAAAATATAATAGAAGGATTGTTAGTGGATTGTAACATTATAAATTTATTTGTTGAAAAAATTATATGTTCAGACTTGTTTTAATTTTAAAGGAATGGCCAAAATAGTAAATCTAGTCTTTTTATTCTATGACGGAAAGAGTATTGTTTTTTAAGAATGAAAAGGAAAAATATTAGGGCTAGACAAATAGGGTGATTAGTCACACTCAACCAACCATAAAATATATACTAAAATTTGCAATAATTACAAGTGTGGACATGGTAGGTTTGGGCAGGTGAATTCTTATCATGACAAGTTGGCACATGACACCCACATAAACATTTAATAATTTCAAAACCCTCACCATTTTTTATTCAGCATTACCCCATCACATAATTGACATTCTCCTTACACAGTTGATTTAATACATACAGCAAACCAAATAAAACATGAAAATATGGAAATTTACAATATGGATTTGTTTTTCAGTCTCTCTCTCACACCATCATCTTCATCTCAATATTGTTTCTTCAAACAAATTGAATGATCAAAAGGGTCTGCTTTCATTGTGTGGGAGAAAGAACATTATCATTTGTTCTTGAATGGGATGGCTCTGATCACCACCACGTGGTATAGGGCAGCGAGGGCCGCCCCGATGAATGGTCCGACCCAGAAAATCCACTGCAATTTCATCGCAAGAAAACGATTGAGTCAGAAAAATAAAATATATCTGTTCACAGAAAATAGTCTTATTTTTTCATTTTCATCAACTTTAGTCTATAATTATATAGAATAAACTTTAATAAGATAGTCTCATTTTTTATTAAAAGTACTAAACTATTTTTTCAATCTGTCTTTTTTTGTTTTAGTAATTTATAAAAAAAATATGGCAATAACTTACATGATCATTCCAAGCTGCCTTTTTGTTGTAGATGATTGCAGCTCCAAGACTTCTTGCAGGGTTAATACCAGTTCCAGTAATAGGAATAGTTGCCAAGTGCACCAAGAACACTGCAAACCCAATTGGCAGTGGAGCCAATATCTAAAATAACACACAAAATCCAAAATTAAAATACACAATATATAAATTAATTTAATTTTATATTGAAATATATATATGCGCGCGTACCGGGACATGGGAGTCTCTGGCGCTTCGTTTGGCATCGGTGGCAGAGAAGACAGTGTAGACGAGCACGAAAGTCCCGACGATTTCAGCACCGAGGCCGTCGCCCTTGGTGTAGCCGTGGTTGACCATGTTAGCGCCGCCTCCCTTGGTCATGTAGAGAGTCTTGTGGAACCCCTTCACCACCCCGGCCCCACAGATGGCCCCTAGGCACTGCATCACCATGTAGAACACTGCCCTCGTCAGCGATAGTTTCCTCGCTAGGAACAGGCCGAACGTCACCGCAGGGTTGATGTGTCCGCCTGCAATATTCCACCTTGATATTCACAACTCTTTTTCTTTATCTTAACCTTCTCAATTAGTTACTGAGAGGGTCAAGTTCAAATCTCAGTAACGTTTTATTTTAAAATTAAATTAATTTATAACATGCCTATGGATTCAAACACTAGACCTTTCTGGTCTTAGAAATTACCGTTTTACTGCTTGGCCGACTCACACACTAAAAAATAAAAAAAATGTAAATTTTAGTTTTTAGTAAGGGTGGGTGGAGGGTTTCAAGTCAAGTCAAATTGAATTAAATCAAATCACCTGAAACTCCGGCGGTGCAGTAAACGAGAGCGAAGATCATGCCACCGAAAGCCCAGGCGATGCCCTGGATCCCGACAGACGCACACTTGGACGGGGAATTCTGAACGCCCATGACGGTCAGGATACTGATGTACAAGAAGAGGAAAGTAGCGATGAACTCGGCGATCCCGGCCCGGTAGAACGACCACGAAGTGATCTCACCGGGCTCGAACAACGGGGCGGGCGGGGGATCCTTGTAGTCCTTGTCCTGCGTCTGCGCGGCCGTGCCGATCGGCTGCCGCTCCGGGAACTTGTTGGCTCCCAATCGCACATCCTCCTCCTTGTTCTCCATCCCCTCTCTCTCAAAACCTCTCTAAAAACAAAAGCAAAGCAAGTGTAGGCTGTGATCAATGGTGGTATAGTAGTGAGTGATGGTTGGATGAAAGTGGGTGATATGTTTAAATAGAGGAATAGTTGTATGTGGGGCCCACTTGATGACTTCAATTTTTTTGATTATGATACAAACCGACCATCAATCATGCTAGAGTTTTTAATCTTTGGGATTAATTTGTATATATGCAAATTGTGGCTATTGAATTTTGGCTTGAATTAGTGAAGGCGACGTGGGGAGGGGAGCTGGCAAAAGGAGGTCCATCAATGTGTTAAACCTTCAATTTTTGGTGACGAAGAATTGTTGAATTGAATAACAATAGTGACGAGAGAGATCGCCGCCCAAACCACCCTTGGATTTTCTCTTTCTCTCTCTCTTTCCTCTACTAGCGGATCGAAGAACGGAACTCGTGGCGTCGAAGACAGAGGCGGGACAACGATCGACCCCAATTTCACCTAAATCCGACTTTATTTATGTTTTAGTATTATTAGTAAAACTGGAGAATTTGATTCACCTTGTACTACATAAAAGAGAAAATTTACACAAAATAGAGATTGAACTAATTTTATGGACGAATGAAATGAGTCGACGGTATATTTGGCGTTTGTTCATTTTTTTACCTTTACAAATACATTGAAAATGAAAAGGTAAATACAAATTAAATGAGACATTTCCAGAAGTACCTAAACTTCATCCACTTTTCTCTTTTCTAATAATTGTCTATATGTATTCAAGAACGCTCTAGGTGAAACTTCATCCAAATAATTAAAGATGAAGAATTCAACAACTAAGATGATGAATAGCAGTTTAGTCGATGTCCTTTATCTAATGAATAAAAAATGTGAATCATTATAACGAAATAATTACAAGGTAATTAAATAGATCATTATTATCATTTAAGCATAAAGAATTAAGTCCAGCATCATGGCTTAAATCGAGGTGGTAAAAGCTTGCATTATCAGATTTTACATTTAATTGTTTTGCAAATTGAGTTTGACGACTTTTTTAATTGAACAAGGCTTGATTTGAGTTTAAACTACGACTACATGTTTGAAAGAAAATAATAGCTAGAAGCTAAAAGAAAGAGTTTATTATACAATCATTGACATTTTTCAAATAAATTGGGAGGCTGCACAAGATGATTTATTAAAATAATAAAAATGTTGTGGACCTTAGGGTTTTAATTACATTGCTAATAATGAGAGGCTAGCTAGCTATTTCTTATTTCCGAAGTTCCAAATAATAAAATCATATTTATATACTATAATAAATCTACAAAATTAGTTCCTTTTCGTTTATCTTCAATAGTTAATTTATTTACATTTTGTATCATATGGCTCACTATTTTTTCCACCAAGTATATTTGAACTATCGCAAACAATTAAGTAAATTTATAGTAAAACTTTTTCATCATTTACATTACACCAATAATTTTTATTAATTAAGTTAGGTATATTTGTAGGAAAACGTGTGGAAATTGGAAAAGGCAAGGCCTTTGGCCCTTCACTTTGAGTAACCCCCACATTTTTTTATGTAGTGTCTTAATGCATGGATCTTTCATGTCTCCATCTCTAGCCTATATAAGGCATAGAGTTGTAGAGAGGAAGGACACACAAACAAAACATTATATCTTCTCTCTAGCTCTCAAGCATTCTAGTTTGCTTTTAAGAGCATTGTCTAGCTCGGTTCTCGGAACTCCATCAAGTTCGCCGGTGCCTAGAGGGTTTGAGGTGCTTCTACACGCTAGGAGGAAGTCGTTTTATCTTTGGGGGCAATACGTCATTCCGTGAGCACTAGCCAGGGCGTAATTTGTCTTGCAGAAAGAGGGCTTTCCTCGACTCGACTTATAAATTTGGTTTGCTTTATTTTCGTTGTAATTTTCATTCCTCTATTTGTTGCAAGTTTCCTTTCGATTGTAATAGTTAGAGTACCACCTGTACACGGCTTGGGAATTTCTTCCCACTATTTCTAACAATCGCAAGACTAATTAGTGTACTCTTCTAAAGACAGGTTTATACCAATTGGAGTTGGAGGAAACATGAGCTCCAAAGCTGGAATGAAGAAACGAACAGTACCAATGTTCATGGGCTACGAAATGGTTAATTATATCTACTCTCTTGAGAATTGTGTTTATCGTTTGTCATCTGACAAGCAAGACCAATTTAGACTTGGTAGTAGTAATTGGGATGCATGGGTTGTTGAATATACCAATGCACATATGGTTCAATATAATTGTGTACTTATTGGTGGAGACAATATTGTGCAAATTATTTGAACGTGTTGTTATAAACTACAAAGATCACGAGGTGGTCGCAATGGTCTCCGACGTGAACCATGGTAACACTCCAAATGAATGGTTTGTTGATACGGGTGCCACATGTCATGTGTGCTCCGAGAGAAGCGTTTTTTCTACCTACAAATCTGTTGGAGGTAGAAAAGTACGTATGGGAAACCAAGCCTCTTCTAAGGTGGTTGGTGTGGGTAATGTGTTCCTAAAATTAGGATCTGGAAAAGTTCTTACCCTTAAGGATGTACTGCATGTCCCAGACATCCGAAATAATTTGGTGTCAGGCTCACTTCTAGTAAATCATGGATTTTCACTAGAATTTGAGTGTGAAAAGGTTTTATTGACCAAGTATGGAAAGTTCATAGGTGAAGGTCACCTAGTGAATGGACTTTTTGAGCTGAATGTTACGGTCATTCACCGTGAAAAAGGAATAAGCAATAAGGAAGATGACACGTTCTCTTATTTGCTTGAGAGCTCTGATTTATGGCATAATAGATTGGGACATGTAAATCTAAATGCTATAAAAAGACTAGTAAATCTTAATTTACTAAAAGTAGATAAGTTTAACTCACAAGAAAGATGTGAAGTGTGTGTTGAAGCCAAAATGGCTAAACTGCCGTTCCATTCGGTAGAGCGAAGCACAAAACCTCTTGAATTGATCCATACAGACGTATGTGATTTGAAATTTGTGCAAACAAGAGCTGGTAAAAAGTACTTCATCACATTCATAGATGATTGCACAATGTATTGTTACCTTTACTTATTAAGAAGTAAAGATGAGGCAATTGAAGCGTTTAAAGACTTAAAAAATGAAGCCGAAAATCAACTTAATTGTCGAATTAAGTGTGTTCGAAGTGATAGAGGTGGTGAGTATGTAGCGCCATTTGCAGAATTATGCCATGCAAGTGGTATAATTCACCAAACCACAGCTCCATATTCTCCTCAATCAAATGGTGTTGCTGAACGCAAAAATCGAACACTAAAAGAGATGATGAATGCTTTGTTGATTAATTCAGGATTACCCCAGAACATGTGGGGGGAGGCTGTGTTAACAGAGAATCATATCCTGAACAAAATTCCACTAAAAAATAGGGATGTAACTCCTTATGAGTTGTGGAAAGGGAAGAAACCTTCGTATTCATACCTCAAAGTGTGGGGGTGTTTAGCGAAGGTAGAAGTGCCACCTTCGAAACAAGTTGCAATAGGCCCTAAAACAATCGATTGCATCTTTATTGGCCATGCACTTAATAGTAGTGCCTATCGTTTCCTAGTCCATAGGTCAGCTGTGCCTGGCGTGGCTGAAGGAACAACGATTGAGTCAAGGAATGCTATATTATTTGAGAATGTTTACCCTTGTAAGAGGTAAGAGGATCGTTCTAGTGAAAGAATGATGGATGAATCCACTAGTTCTAATCCTCCAAAAAGGACGAGGTCAAGTCCTGAGGATGTTGAACCAAGACGTGGTAAAAGAGTTAAAGTTGCTAAGACATTTGGTCCCGACTTCATAACTTTTATGTTGGATGACGAACCAAAGTCAGTGGCGGAAGCTTTGTCTGGCTCAGACGCAGCGTGGTGGCAAGAAGCTATCAACAGTGAGATTGAATCCATCATGAGAAATAACACTTGGGTGTTAGTAGACTTGCCTGAAGGCTGTAAGACTTTAGGGTGCAAGTGGATTCTGAAAAGGAAATATAAGCCCGATGGTACTATAGATAAGTACAAAGCTCGCCTAGTTGTCCAAGGCTTTAAGCAGAAAGAAGGGCATGACTTTTTTGATACCCATTCACATGTTACGAGAATCACTTCCATTCGGGTGCTTCTTGAGATTGCTGCTTTGCACAATCTTGAGATTCACCAAATGGATGTGAAAACTGCGTTTCTGAATGGTGATCTGGAAGAAGAAATATATATGGAACAACCCGAAGGGTTTGTTGTGCATGGGCAAGAGCGTAAAGTATGCAAACTGGTAAAGTCATTATATGGGTTGAAGCAAGCACCATTACAATGACATTTAAAATTTAACAACGTGATGTTGGCAAATGGATTCACTATCAATGAGTGCGATAAGTGTGTTTACATTAAGAACACAGATAACGGTTTTGTTATTGTGTGTCTTTATGTAGATGATATGTTGATTACGGGCAACAATAGTGCCATTATCAACGAAACCAAAAACATGTTGAAGAGAAATTTCGACATGAAAGATATGGGTTTAGCTGATGTGATTCTCGGAATCAAAATTAAAAGGAATCATGAGGGAATTGCTCTGACACAATCTCATTATATTGAGAAAGTGCTAAAGAAATTTCACTCGTTCGATTGTGAGCCAGCTGAGACTCCATTGGAACCCAACGTGCATTTGAGTAAGCACACGGGTGAGCCTGTAGCTCAAGAAGAATATGCAAGGATCATAGGGAGTTTGATGTTTATCACAAACTGCACCCGACCAGATCTTGCGTGTACGGTGAATAAGCTGAGCCGATTTACGAGCAACCCAAGCAAGGAACATTGGAAAGCTCTGCGTAGGGTTTTGAGATACTTGAAGTATACTCTTAACTTTGAGCTGCAGTACACAAGATATCCCCAAGTACTTGAAGGGTACTGTGATGCAAATTGGATCTCTGATTCAAAAGACTCATTTTCGACAAGTGGGTATGTGTTCACTGTGGGGGGTGGTGCTGTCTCTTGGAAATCAACGAAACAGACGTGTATTGCTTGTTCCACCATGGAATCTGAGTTTATCGCATTGGATAAAGCAGGGGAAGAAGCCGAGTGGCTCAGAAATTTTCTAGAATGTATTCCATGTTGGAAGAAGCCAGTGCCGACAGTAGTGATATACTGTGATAGCCAAGCAGCTATAGGGAGAGCACATAGTGGCTTATACAATGGTAAGTCTCGACATATTCGTCGGCGACATAATACCGTCAGACAATTGATCACAAGTGGTGTTATCACAGTTGACTATGTAAGGTCAGTGGATAACTTAGCGGATCCGTTAACAAAAGGTTTAAACCGTGATCAAATGCATAAATTGCTAAAAGGAATGGGACTGAAAACCACATCTTAAATGATGATTATAGTGGTAACCCAACCATACGATTGGAGATCCCATGGGCTTGGTTCAATGGGAAAATGAAGCTATATGAATCTAGTTGTAACACTCGGAAGATTTTTAATCTTCGCCCATTCTTTAGAAAGCATTGAGTGTTGTAACCTACTTGTGGTAAGAGGCTAAGTTTTGACTTTTAATGATTCTTAGAAACCTCGAGGATGTGGGTATTGCAGGATACCTGGAAAAGAATCACCTATGTAAGTGAAGAAGTGTGGGCCGCTTCAACATGTGAATCACTTATGAGTCCAAAGTGGTGTTCCATGGCCAGTAAAGGACACAAACGTGAGAACTGATGAGTTTGTAAATAATATTGTGTCAATATTATTGTCTCGGTATACACCAAAGAGGAATGGTTCAAGGCATCACGTCCACCAGGCCGCCGGTATGCCCGATAGTGTTGACTATGGAAAGTTCAAAGCCCCAAGCTACTATTCCAAATGCAATATTATTTCTCGAGAATTGAGCAAAGAGTCTGCATACATGCATACATGTCTAGTGTTGGTTTGAGCTTGCAGCGCTCTAACCAATGTGGGGGATTGTAGGAAAACGTGTGGAAATTGGAAAAGGCAAGGCCTTTGGCCCTTCACTTTGAGTAACCCCCACATTCTTTTATGTAGTGTCTTAATGCATGGATCTTTCATGTCTCCATCTCTAGCCTATATAAGGCATAGAGTTGTAGAGAGGAAGGACACACAAACAAAACATTCTATCTTCTCTCTAGCTCTCAAGCATTCTAGTTTGCTTTTTAGGAGCATTGTCTAGCTCGGTTCTCAGAACTCCATCAAGTTCGCCGGTGCCTAGCGGGTTTGAGGTGCTTCTACACGCTAGGAGGAAGTCGTTTTATCTTTGGGGGCAATACGTCATTCCGTGAGCACTAGCCGGGGCGTAATTTGTCTTGCGGAAAGAGGGCTTTCCTCGACTCGACTTATAAATTTGGTTTGCTTTATTTTCGTTGTAATTTTCATTCCTCTATTTGTTGCAAGTTTCCTTTCGATTGTAATAGTTAGAGTACCACCTGTACACGGCTTGGGAATTTCTTCCCACTATTTCTAACAATACTTAGAACAAGAGAAGTGTAATTAATTTAGTTGATATAGAGAGCCTGCGGAAGAAGGAGTACCGCAAAACTCGAAAGAAGATCGGTTTGGTACGTACATTAGACGACTAGTGTGCGACTGTACGTACCTATAACCTTGTTAGGCATATTTGGGCTCTTCTCTTCGAGAATTTTATTGCAAATTGAGACTCAAATATGGTTGTATTTATTAAACTTTTGACATTCCGCCAAGAACTTTACTTTTTTTCGATGAGTAAACAAACACATGAGTCAAATATTGGCAAGCTAGTATAATATGAGTTCTAAATCACAATTGAGACCATGTACTAAGAAATGACTAGAAGTGTGCATAACTTGTTGCTGCAAGATATGATGTATGTTGCAATTTTTTGATTTGATTTTGGGTTTAGCAATTTGAAATAGTTAGAGCATCCACAGTGGTCGGCGGACAAGCAATAGCTCAGCCATAGCCATGCCACATCAGCAGCTATATAACACCGATACGCCACCCTGTTGCCGTATCACGTATCGGATACGTATCCGATACCGATACGCGACGGATACACCGTCGATACGTATCCTGGGCGTATCCGCGAGCTGGGCCGTATTGGGCCGGGAAACCTCAGATTCGATACGTATCCTTCGGCGTATCCGCGAGCTGGGCCGTATTGGGCCTTCATCCTCCTCTATCTGCAAAGATCTGAGGTTCTCCTCTTCGAAATCAACGTCCATCTCTGTCGAAGAACTTCGCAACTTTCAATTTACGAACTTCAATCCGATTTGGGAACAAAATTGACAGTTAATCGGATATGAAGAAGAAGAAGAAGAAGAAGAAGAAGAAGAAGAAAGGGGAGGCGCCGCTATTGCCTCAACTAGGGATTGAAGAAAATTGGAAATGGGAGAATGAATTGGGCAAGAAGTAGTCACGATGGAAAAGGAGTATATTTGGGGCTCATTTTTTGGGCCAATTTATTACTCCATTAACTTTGTCTAATTTTGTAACTATAAATAAATATTTTGATCAATATTATTGGTAATATGGATAAGTATAACCAAAAAATCGATGTGGTGTAATCGACCATAAAAGAAATTGACTTTAGCTTTTAATATTTTGTAATTTTATTATTTTTATTTGTATAATAACATTAGAATATCTATTTTGTAATTTATTATGCACTATTATTATTTATTAAAAAAATAGTTAAAACGTATCCGCGTATCGGGTTGTTTGGGAAAGAGCCGTATCCGCGTATCCGTATCCTTCGGATACTGATACGCGTATCCGTATCCGTGCCGCATAGATCAGCAGCACTAAATTCCTCCTGCCACATCAGCTGGACAAGCAACTGGACAAGCAAGTGGACCAGCCACACAACCTTGCCACATCATCAGCGCTAAAAATAAATAATTAACAATCACACAAAATACGGAATTAAATTCACGCCACATATACGGGAAAATTTGATAATTTCATTTATATTAAAAAAAGGTACATAATTTAACAAAATTACTTAATAAAAAAATTTTACATAATTTAACAAAATTACATAATTAAAAAAAACTATCGTCGTGCAGTCCTCCGCGCCCACAACTCTTCAATTAAATCCTTTTGGAGTCGAATATGAGCATCCACTTGGCGCATGTCGGCATGTGCCTGGAGGCGACCGGCTTCATCGTGAGGTACCCCGCTTCGTACGTTGGGGGCTGCCGCGCCGTGGCTTGGACCGGCTTCATTATCGTCGTTGGCCCAACTAGTCAGTTGTACACCTTCATCTTCGACAATCATGTTGTGTATGATAATACAGGCGTACATTATATCAGCAATGCAGTCGACATGCCACAAACGCGTTGGACCCCTAACTGCCGCCCATCGAGACTGGAGCACACCAAATGCGCGCTCCACGTCCTTGCGCGCCGACTCCTATCGTGCTGCAAAGTAGGTCTTCCTCTCATCTGATGCGCATCAGATCATCTTCACAAAGACGGGCCACCTAGGGTATATCACATCCGCCAAGTAGTAGTCCATATCAGGTTGGTTGCCGTTGGCGACAAAACTGATGGCCGGACCGAATCCCTGGCACTGCTCGTTGAAAAGGGGCTACGAGTTGAGGACGTTGAGGTCGTTGTTCGAACCGGCTACCACAAAATACGCATGCCAAATCCACGGGCGGTAATCAGCTACGACCTCGAGGATCATCGTGGGATTCTTTTTCTTGTAGCCGGTCGTGTAGAACCCTTTCCAGGCAGCAGAGCAGTTCTTCCACTCCCAATGCATACAATCTATGCTGCCTAACATACCCGGGAACCCATGCTTCTCCCCGTGCATCTGCATCAGCTCCTGGCAGTCTTCGGGGGTTGGGCTTCGAAGGTACTGCTCACCGAATATTTCAACCATGCCCTGACAAAAATACTTCATACATTCAAGGGCAGTCGTCTCGCCGATGTGGAGGTACTCGTCCCACATGTCTGCCGCGCCTCCGTAGGCCAACTGCCTGATTGCCGCAGTGCACTTTTGAATAGGTGTGTGGCCGGGTCTGCCAGCCGCATCGTGCCTGAAGCGAAAAAAACAGATATCGGCGCTCCAAAGCGTCGACAATACGCATAAACAGGGCCCTGCTCATCCTAAAATGCCGTCTGAAAAGGTTGGCGTTAAACCGCGGCTCCGGTGCGAAGTAGTCTTCGTATAGCCGCTGATGTGCAGCTACGTGATCCCGGTCAATCACTGCTCGGCGGTGGATAACGGGTCGAGGTTGAGGTACCGCCGGCTGCGACGCCCGTTGTAGCAGCCGGTCTATCTCTCGGGACGTATAGGCATCCAAATGTTCGTTCAAACGCCGTTCGCACTCCTCAGCATCTCCACCACTACCACTACTACTACCACCCGCGTTACTCATTTCGCGTTGTTGTTGATCTTGTACAGAAATTAAGATAGAGAGAGTACTCGTTAAAACAAGTGGTGCGAATGAAAATGTCGTCAAAATCGTGTATATATAGTGTTTCAAAAATTTAAAAAAAATAAAATAAAATCGCTCGCCGGTTCCACGCCGATCGGGAGGCTGCAATAGCGGCGAGCCGATCGGGGAGAGAATCGGCGTACCCTCGCCTAAATTCTCGCTGATTTGGCGCTCGCCGGCTGCAATAGTTCAACGAGCACCAAAAATCGGCGAGGCGCTCGCTCGCCGACCACTGGAGATGCTCTTATATATATACTCCCTCCGTCCCGTGCTACTCGCACGTTTGCTTTTCGGCACGGAGATTAAGGAATGAGTGTATAGCAAAGTCAACAATTGCGGCTGTAGGTGATAATTTTTACTCAAAATGGAAAAAGTGCAAATAACTTGGGACGCCCAGAAAGGAAATAAGTGCAAGTAACACAGGAAAGAGGGAATAATACTTAAAAAATTACTATATTTCTCCTACTTCAAATTTATTTCACTAATTTTGTATTTTCCTTTATCACATGCTACATCAGCATAAGTGTGTATATATAATATATGTATAATATTGATGATATGCGAATATGTTTTGGCTTTAAAAACCTCGTTTTCACGTCAATCACTACCTGATAATGCAATTTATTAAATAATCAGTTTATTCTAATTGAATTTTAATCAATTACATCAACCCTTTATTCGTTGCTCCACTGTTAATTAAGGCCACCCGCAACGCGTCCCGTGGGTGGCTCGTATCTCGTCCCGCCGAGACGAGACGGCGGCGAGACGCGTTGCAGCGTCCCGTCTCGTCCCGGTCTCGCCGAGACGCCCGTCCCACCGAGACGGATCGTGGGCTGTCTCGCCACGCGCTCGCGCGACGTGACGCCCACTCACCGGCCCTCGAGTGGGCTTCGTCACGCTGACGCAATAAATCATTTTTAAAAAAATTCTAATTTAATAAATAAATAAATAAATAAAAATCGAAAACGGTAATATTACCGTTTTTCGACCGTTTTCCTTTTAATTTTTTTATTTTTTATTTTTTACTCTATAAATACTCCTATTTCATCCTCATTTCACACACAAATACACATCTGTTCTTCCCAAATCATCTCCATTTCCTCTCCAATTTTCATCTAACCTCTCCAATTGTCATCACAAAATGTTCGGCGACGACAACTATGGCGGTGGAGGCTCCGGTGGGTTTGACATCAACGCGTTTGGCGACTGGGGGCATGTACAATGTCTTGGATGGTTCCGGCTCCGGTTCGTCGACCCCGGCGGGGTACCAACCACCCCATTTTGATGTTGATGCATACGCTCGTCCCTCCGCCCCGAGGAGTTCGCAGGGATTATCCCAAATTCGGGAGGATTGTCCGGATGAACCCACTCCGGAAGGAGGACGAGGCGGTGGAAGCTCCAGGGCGGTGGAGGAAGAGGCGTAGGCGCCCGAGGAGAAGAAGGATGTAGGTCGGCATCCGTACAGTCACAAGGACACGATGGCTGTGTACAACGCCTGGATCAGCGTCTCATACGATCCCATCGTCGGGAATCAACAAACCCGGAAGTGCTTCTGAGAAAAGGTCACCGAGGCCTACAACGAGATTAAGCCGAAGGGGTTCCGCCGCCGCTCATTGAAGATGCTCCGCGCTCACTTTGACCGAGTCGATAGAGAGGTCAAAAAATTCTGCGACATCTACAAGAACGAAGCGGCTCATTACCAAAGCGGAGCCACGGGAGCCGACATTCTGAGATCGGCTTTGCGAGTCTATTTCGAAGACACCGGCAAAGAATTCAGACATGTCGATGTTTGGGAGACCGTCAAAGACGAAGAAAGGTGTGCCGGCGGTGTCCGGTCTAGCTCGGGCTCGACCTTGAAACGCACGAAGCACACGGCGGGTGACCAATACTCGTCTAGTGGGGGCGGTTCGGGCAGCGTCGCACAAGAGGTTGCCTCGCAGGAGGTTGAGGGCACGGCAGACGATGTCGGGGGTCCTCCCGTGGGCACCGTCGGCCGCAAGGGACCAAGGCGGCGAAGGCGGCTAGAGGGAGGAGGGGCCGAGGCGAATCAAGCCAAGCGGGCTCGGGCTCGGTCTCGGGCTCAAACACCCTATTGTCCATGTACTTGACCGCCACGATGGCGGACACTTCCCGCATGACGCCTCCACAATATCAAGTCCATCTTGCCGGAATTGAGTATATGGCAAGACAAATTGGTATTCCGCCTCCAGGTAGCTTGAGTGCACCGCCACCGCCTTCGGGGCATGATTCGCCGGCGGAGTAGTTTTTTTTTAATTTCTATAAAATTGTATTTTAAATTATGTAATTTTTATTTTTTTAGGATTTTAATTATGTGTTTTTTTAAAATTTTAAGTTGTATTTTTATTTTATGTTGTAATTTTATTTTATTTAATGAAACGTGTTTTTATTAATTGAATTTGTTTGACGTAAAAATAAAAAATGAAATTGAATGAATAGTAAGTTAAGAGATGGTTAAGAGACGGATAAGAGATGGAGGGTTGCAGGTTCTGTCTCTTAGTTAAGAGATGGAGTGAAAAGTACAGTGGGGCCCATGAATAGTTAAAGGATGAAACGTAAAGAGACAGATAAGAGTCAGCGTTGCGAATGGCTTAATCAATTCCCTTTGTTGATGATGAGCTGGTGATTATCTGCCGATTACATAATGCAGGGTTGCCACGCTGGCGTTCTCATAAGATAAATCAATGATTAATGACCTATTATTCTTTTGTTATGCTACTTTTGTTTTGATTAAATTTATTTAGTTGTTCTCGTTCCTTTCCTTATGGTGACTACTATAGGATAATATAGATTAATTAATGGGTATTATGTAAGCCGTCATAATAAATTAATTGGAAAGTGATAAGGCCTATTTTATGCATCGGTTTATGAGGTAAAATGTACTTTACTTGGTCAGTTATCGCGCAAAACAAGTGTTTAATGTGCAGGAATACGGCTTGACCAAGGCAACAAGGACAAGTTGATCAAGTTGGTACAAAAGGCAAAAAAAGGCCAAAAATCGAGTGAACTGATCAAAGGGGGTGATCAATCAGTTAGGTGGGGACCACTGGATTCTAGAAGGAGGACACTTGAGGCTAATGAGCAGGATGGTGGTCATCATTCTGTTAGCAAGGACGACGTTCTAGAAGAGGGACACGTGCTGATACATGAGACGCAAGGACGGAGCTGAGTCATCAATCTATTATTGAAAAGCGACGTCATTCTAGAAGGAAGGCACATATCACAGCGTGAGCGAATATCCTCTGTCAAGATCGTTATCCAGCTGGAGATTGTGTGAAGTGCCTATAAATAGAGGATGTGCCACCACAATCAGAATCTTCTCCTTTTTACCATCTTCTTCCGTCTTCAGCAATTTTCCTTTTTAGTTTAGTGTACATTTTAGTTTAGTTTCCCAGTTCTAAAGATAGTTAGAGAAATGGTTAGCTAGAGAGAGGGAGCGTGACAAAATACTCGATATCTGTTCGGCGTTGTCTCGAATTTCCATCCGAGAGATTCTCGGCTTTACTTGTTTTTCTTATTTCCTGAAATTGTTAGTATAGTTTGATTTCGAGTCGTTCTGTAGTTAAAGAATCAATCTTTCTGTATTCCGCATGCTTGCAATACTGATATGAGTTTTGGATATAAATTGGAGTTGTTTTGTTTTCGCCTTCGTGTTTACTGTTCCAGCTCAGTTTCGCTCTTTAGTCTTTGACCAAGTGTTTAATCATGATGAATGGCAAAGTGTTTTATGTTTTTCACAGTATGCCTAGATAGTTGAGTTCTTGTTTTCATCCTGTCACTTACTTGATCCAGTAGTTAGCAGTGCCTTGATACAGTAGGTAGTTTACTTTCTGCCTAAGGTAAAACCAGTAGTTAAAAACTCCCAAAATTAAAGCGTGGCAGCAGCCGACCCCTGTTCACTACTCACACACTCGATACACTGGTTTCTCTGTGGGATCGATCCCGAACTTGCCGCTTTACTGTTAAAGTAGTGCAAAATTGGGAGTTATAAATTACATTGGTTGGCTAGCGAGAGCGAGATTGCCTTGATCAAGTGGCAACGACATTTGCTAACTAGTCCACCAAGTTCAGTTATATTCCATATAACTTGATCCACTCCGATTCGCTTCGCGAGCTCCACCAGAAAGATAGTCTTGAAAATTAGTTTGGTGAATGCCCTTTACTTCTCACATAAAAAATTCGATTATTGAACGTCATTTTCTAAATTAATTTTTTATTGGAAAAGGTTCACGAAAATTTGTCCATAGTATATAATTTTTTCATTTAATTGTTGCCATATTTTCTTTGCTTACTTGTAACATGTAGGATTCATAATTTGTATACTGTTGATTAAGTTGCTCAATATTTCAATGAAACGTAGTTGTTTTGCTTGATAGGTCGACAACCACAACACCGGCCGCAGACTAGGACATGAGCCATCTGCCGAAATGCATAGTGGTCCAGGCCGCTAAGAATATTTCGCTTTTTTCCTCGCTTTTCCGCCAAATTTCTTCAAAATCATTTAACAGTAGCTCTATCCATTTCCCCCTTACATAAACACAGGATTTTCTCCCAAATAGCGTGATTTTATACTAATATACCAAAAAGGACATTGCTACGAATCCACCCTTGATAGTGAGATTCTCAAACCATGCATACAAGTAACATTTCATTTTGAGTATTACTCGAACGCCCAAAATAGGCATTCAGAGTGTTTGGGCGCGAAACGACTAGTACTAAAAAAACGATCACCTAGGGGTGTGCATTAGGGTTTCGGTTCGGTTTTTTGCCAAAACCGAAAAACCGAATTTAGTTCAAAATCCAAACCGAACCGAACCCGAAAAACCGAAAAACCGAAACCGAAAAATCAAAAACCGAACTTAAAAAACCGAAAAGCCCGAACAAAACCAAAAAACCCGAAAAAAACCGAAAAACCTGAAAAAATAAATATAATATAAATATATATTTATATATGTGTATTTTATTTTATTTTATATATACTAATAGAATATTTATATATAATATAAAATTAATAATACATATAATATATATTATATAGTAGAATATATTAAAAGAGTATATATATTATATATAATATAATATATTAAATTAATAGAATATATATAATTCGGTTTTTCGGTTTTTTTCTTTCCGAATTTCAAAATTTCAATTTGGTTTGGTTCGGTTCGGATATTCGGTTTCCGGTTTTTTTGCTCACCCCTACGATCACCTTATCTTCTTAGCATTAGTAAGACGAGAGTTAATATTAGTTACCATAATCACTAACACTATATAAAATGGAAAAAATCAGATAACAGTCAATTTGTCACTAGAAGACTATAATTTGTTTTAATTTCTTCTTTCTCCTAAAAACAGAATCAATAATGATTACTCGTTTATTTGTTCAACAAATAATGGTGATATGTTATGAACTTGCGAATGATTGAGGCCTTGGAGATCACTCATTCCGTCTCAAAATAGTTGAGTCGTATTCCTTTTTGGATTGATCAAGGTAGTTAATTCATTTTTTTTGGGCAAAAACTCTATTCACTCTCATACTTTATTCTCTCTTACTTTATCATCTCTTTTACTTTATCATCTTCACTTTAATCTTTAATACATTAATTAATTTCTTAAATTTCGTATTCAATAAAAATAATTCTACTATCTTAGAAGGGAGTAGTAAAAGAAAAGCTACTCTAGCCCATAGATATTTTATAAAAAAAAATTGTATAAAACCGATAATAGTAAACTTCATTTTATCGAGGGCTCCTCCTATATTCTCGTTTGAATTATCTCTCAGTATTGAATATAAACTGATGAAATCGAGGGCGAGGGATGACGTCATCACCGCCGTGAGCTGATCTCCGTTAACCGCACCACCCGTCGTTGTATAGAACCGCCGCAGCCTGCGAACCTACGCTTCCTCCACCGAGTCAGTAAGCGAGCGCCATTCCTCGAACAGTTTCGCAGATTAACAATGAGGTCGAGCCTCTTCAGCCGCCGGACGATTAGGCAGGGAGCGATCTCCGCCGTCGGATCGGCGAAGATGAAGCTATTGTTCGGCTGCTGCATGCTGCTCACACTGATCATGCTCGCTAGCCGTACAGCAGCGCCGTATGGCGGATGGAATCGATACGATGTTTCTCCGCGCGGATCCTCTCTGCCTCGGTGAGATTTCTAGCGAATCCGCTGCAATTTTGTTGTGATTTTCGGTTTAAGCTCGGTCTAAGTTGGCGTTAGTGTTTATTGATCACTGGATTTGGCTATTTAATGTCCTTATTTATGTCATTGTCTTTCTAAATTATTGATCTAGATTGATTGTTCCTTATAATTATGTTAGTATTTCCTTATTTTCGTTTTTGTTTTGAAATGATTGATCCAGATTTTTGCTCGTATATATGCAAACTTGTCCTTATTTCTCCTTTCCGGAATTGGAGCTAGTTACCTTTGTCTATGAGAGCGTTTTAGGTTTCATAATGTTTTTTATGTTACTATTTACTTGATTCGAATAAAATCAACGGGTGTTACCTCCTCTTACGAGTATAACTGGTTTGGAATCGGGTCAGTTTAACTATCTTTAATTAAGATGCCTATTGTTTATGTAATGTGAGAATGAATGTTAGAAACTTCCTGGTTTGCAATATTTGCAATTTTGTTCCATTTCTGATACTTGATTGTTACAGATAATGTTTAAGTGATTTTACCGTGTTTGCAAGCGTAAAGAAGTCAATTTTTCACGGGTTTACAGACTGCAGATACTTTTTGGCAATGCTCTGCGAATTTAATGGAAACATCAGTGTCCAATGTCCATGCTTGTTTACTGTCTTTGGAGGGTGGGAGTTTGTTATTGCCAGTTCATGAATGAGCATTTTTTTTTTCTATTTCCAAGATTTATATATTCCTTGTAGTAAAGTTGATTCACTTTAACTCTCACCTCATATATTCTGGCACTTTGTTCTTGTTAACTTTTGTGTTTCTCCTTTTGGTTAACTGGTCAAATTTTTGAAATCCATAATCTTGTGACATCTAAAATTTGGTATTGTTTTTGGTAATTTTGCACTAATGTGTTATCAAGCAAGAAGTGTGTTGGAATATGGATAGAGCTTGTATGCATGAGCAAACATATGTTATCTATACCACATGCATCTAAAAGGTTTTTTATTTTTTGAGTTAATGCTAACTTTATGTGTTTTGCAGGAAAGGGTACACCTTACTGATTAACACATGGAAAAGAAATGATCTTCTAAAGAAATCCATATCCCATTATGCATCCTGTCCTGGGCTTGATTCTATACATATTGTTTGGAGTGAACCCAACCCTCCTTTAAAGTCTCTTATCAAGTTTCTAAATCATGCTATAAAGGTTAATTCCAAAGATGGCCGGGATATTGAATTGAGATTTGATATTAATAAGGAAGACAGCTTAAATAACAGATTTAAAGAAATCAAGGATTTGAAGTCTGATGTGGTCTTCTCAATTGATGATGACATTATATTCCCCTGCGCGACCGTGGAATTTGCTTTCAGTGTTTGGCAAAGTGCACCTGATGCAATGGTGGGATTTGTGCCTCGCATTCACTGGGTTGATAAATCGGTATGTACTGGCATTCTGTTCACAAATCTCTTTATTAACGTAAGAGAAAAAGTGTAGTTGAGGACCTGCATAATAAGTCACATGACTACTATTTAGCATTTTTTTTAAATAAATTTGACTACTATTTAGCATTTGCGCTTGAAGAGTTTATCTTTCTAAATTTCTTCATTGCATCCGATATGATATGTTCAGCTATATTTGTTCACATTCATTGTCATAACATCATCTCTGTGACTCAAAATAATCTTACACAGCTTAATTGCTTCATCACAAAGTTGAGATCCTCAATTCTGATAACACTAGTATATAGTGTAACCTAGTTCGTTAAACTAAGTAGAAGTAAAAAAGTATGGGAAATTTATGGTTAGTTGACTAGTTTTCTAGTTTCTATGGTGGTCTAATTAGCTCCTTTTAGGTGACATCTTTAACTTTGAAATTGGGTGTGATATTTGTTGGCACTAGGTGAAGAGATATTAACGATCACTTATGTGTTATATTGCCTGTATTTTTGTACTCCTTCAAAAAGCTTGCTTTACGTTCATTATCTTTTAATTGAATCCTCTTTTCGTTGTTTCAGTATAATGGCCAGGCCGCGTACATCTATAGCGGATGGTGGTCTGTCTGGTGGACAGGAACATATAGCATGATTCTCTCCAAGGCTGCCTTCTTTCATAAGAAATACCTCAGTATGTACACTAATGAGATGCCGTCATCCATTCGAGAATATGTGACCAAGAACAGGTTCTTCTCAATTCAATACTTGCAATATCTTATTCAGTACTGTTCTTCTCATTCAGTCTCCTTTTCCAATCATCAAATATTTCCCTGAATCAACTATGCATACACCAGGAATTGTGAAGATATAGCTATGTCTTTCCTTGTCGCAAATGCCACCGGTGCTCCTCCTATTTGGGTGAAAGGTACATTAATTTGTTCAGTCAATAAAAGAATACGTTACTTGAGTTTAGTCCTTGTTAATCTCCTTCATCTTAGGTAGGATCTGAGAACTTTACTTTTTTGAATTGTCCTTTTAAAGTCATAAGTTTTAGAGGTTAAATAATGTAAGCGTTTTGCTGGGAAATGTCGATTCACTTGAATTGTGTGTGTAGGTAACATCTTCGAGATTGGTTCTAGTGGAATTAGTAGCTTGGGAGGGCACATTGAGAGAAGAAGCGAGTGCGTTAACCACTTTGTGGGTGAATACAGGGGCATGCCCTTGGTGCCCACTTCAGTCAAGGCCGTAGATAGCCATTACACTTGGTTCTGGTAGTTATGCTGCACACCATATTCCTCTCAGTTCATGCTAGTTCCCACAGTTGAGGTCTTGTATTTCAATGATAGAAACAGAATATGCTCATATTTTGACCCTAGCTTCTTCCTCACCCTTTTTGTTCTCTAAAATGTTGTATCATTAAGTTGGTTTCAAATCGACCTAGTAGGTACTTTGTAGTGGTGTAGAGTCTTGAATTTACATTCAAATCGGCATATTTTAGGGCTCGACGATGAAGCTTATCCCCCATCGTCTCACTGGCCGACCTTGGCCGTTGTTATTTAGAGGTCATATCTAGTATTCGGAAGTTCAATGTACAAAACTGTCGTTTCATTTCGCTTGTTTCGAGTTTTCATTCTTTCGTTACCGTACAAATACTCTATCCATAATCACTTTTTATTTATTCATAATTAATTTTTTCTTTAATATATCAGTTTATTAATCATTTATACCTACATGACTTACTATTTCTTCATCAAATCATTATTAATTCGACTTTTATGGTCAGTTTTTTATCATTCATAATACTTCACCATTTTAGGCCTATTCTTAATATATTCAAGAACAGCTTATTGATATTTTGTGTCTATTATTTGGGAAAATCCAAACTATACTCATAAAATCACATTGAGTCATTGACTAAGGAAAACATTATTTGTCAAATTTATTTATCACTACCATTGAATGAGTTACCATTTCAATTTTCAACAACATGTGTTTGATCAAACTTTTTCAATTGTAGGCTGGCGATTGTGACCGGCATGATAATGATGATATAATAGTATATGAATTTTCAAGCCATTATCTTGAAAAGTCTGTGGTTAACCTTCTTATCTCTTTAGACTTTATCTATTTAAATACCGATGAAAATTCACTTATTTATTTAAACAGAATGCGACAGATATTTTATATTATGAACAGTGGGTCGAATGCTATTAAAAGTAATTTTAAGGAGTAGAAGTGATTAGTATTATGAATAAAGAAATATACCACTTTAAATTTAATGTGATAAAGATTAATAAATATATTAAAAAAATATGGATTATAGTATGATAGAAAACATAAATACATTAATACTCTAAAAGTAATAGGTATGTTGTGAGATAATGGATATAATTGAAAAATAATTAATTTTTATGAACGTTAAATTTTACATAGTAGGATAATTCAAGTTTCTCAACTGTGGATAAATATGCTAATTATCCAATAAATGCATTTTAATATAAGACATTACCTTGAAAAGGAATATTTGTATAAGATATAGTACTACTAAATGTTTTTTTATTAAAAAACAAACACAATACTATAAAAACATTGAACCATAAGCAAAATCTAACTATGAAATTAAAACAATAAGCATAGTACTTTACTAGAGAAGGGAAAAAGCACCCATTCATGAGGACAATAATCCATTGATCCCCTTGTTTTTCTAATCCATCAAATTCTCACATCTAAGAGCATCCACAACCGTGCTCTTGCCAGCGGCACGGTTGTGGGTCCGGGCAGTACTATTCATGCCTGATCTCTGGCAAGAGCACAACACCCACAACTGTGCTCTTCCGCAAGGACGAGCACAATTAATATAAAATTCAATTAAACAATAACATTTCCATAATATTAAAATCCATTTAAAAACCATAATAAATATTACAAATTACAAATAAAATTAAAAAAATACATAATTAAAATCCTAAAAATTAAAAATTACATAATTAAACTCCTTAAAATTAAAAATTACATAATTAAAATCCTAAAAATTAAAAATTACATAATTAAACTCCTAATAAGACTACGCATCCGGCGGGATCAACCCAATTGTTTTTGGAGACCTTTTATCATGGTCTCGTGTGTTTCAAGTTGCGTGGGGGTCATAGATGACCTATCGGCCATATTGAGTTGGCTTAAGAGCATCCACAGCGAGTTGTTCGGGGGTGGAGGTGGCACATAGGGAGCGGGAGCGGCTTCGGGAGTCGAGCCGCGACGACGGTTGGCCGCCGCCTTCTTCCTTCCTTGGGGGCGGCGTTGGGAACCGCTCGGTCCGGCGTCGGGGCTACCCAACCGGCGAGTTGGCTAGCCACTTCTTCCGAGCCGGAGTCGGATAGGGCTACCGACCTTGATCGTTTGGAGGAGCCGTTAGAGGAGGATGTTATGCCTCCCTTATACTTCGGGTGCGTCCGCGTCTCCTGCCAAACGTTAAGATATTTGAACGACTTGCCGTTCATGGATTGATAGGTGCTCAGCGCGGCGGTGATGATGTCGACCTCGCTTCGGCCGCTCCTGGCATTCCGGGACTCCTGGATGAAATAGCCGTTGAATTTGCCAATTTCTTCGTTGGCTCGGCCGATGCAGTTGCGCACCATACTCTCGTTGCGCTCGATCGTTCCGGGCGGCCGGTTTGCATTGTACCGGCTAGAGACGCGCCACCAAAAGTGATCGCCGGATTGGTTCGTTCCAACCACCGCATCTTCGGAGATTTCCAAGTACGCCTTGAACAATCTTTCCATCTCCGCCGGTGAGTACGGTGTGCGGACACCGGCGCGAGATGGAGGAATCGGCATTTGGGAAGGGGCGCGAGGCCTAGGCTCCGGTGTCCACCCGTAGCGCCCTTCGGAGGCACCTTGGTCGTCGATTGGGTATGGACGGTAGCCACCCGGAACGGCCGAATCTTGGGTTTGAGGAGGGGCCGAATATTCCATTTCCGGACTAGGAAACGGTTGTGAACCGAACCATTCGGGGTTCCAACCGTGGGAGCCCGAAGGGTTATCGTCTTGGCCGGACATAGTGATGTTGTAGGGTATGAGAGAATGAAGATGAAAATGGATATGAGAGAATGGAGATGAGAATGGATATTGGAGAATGATGATGAGAGTTGTGTAGTTTGATGTGAATTTTTGGGGTGAAATTGGGGGTATTTATAGAAGAAAGTGTGTATTTTTGGGGTAAAAAAAATTAAAAAGGTGTAAAAAACGGTTATAAACGGATATATTTTTTTAGGGAAGTGAATTTTTTTTTATCGATTTTTTTAATAAAAAACCGATTTTTTTAAAAAATATATAAAAATGTTTAAATGCAACGGTCGAGCCGTTGACGAATGGGAGCGCGCCACGTGTGCGTCCGCTGGCACGGAAGTGCTCGATACATCGAGCAGCGCCGTGCCAGCGGCGCGAGCGCAGCGACGGCGGATGGCGTCCGTGCCAGCGGCGCGGACGGCGGTGGCAACGGACGCCACCGCTGGCTCTAAGTATCAACAAAAATTAGCACAGAGAAGAATTGAGAGACACCTGTGCTGAATTTATAGTAATAATATACAAGTGTAGTTTCTTTCTTTTTGAGTAGTGTGAACAAGTACACAATGCCACTCAAATAGGTAAAAAAAACTTTTACCATTTTTCTGTACAGTTGTAAAAATTAAGAGCTGCATTTGAACCTGCTGTAAAAATCTTCCCTTTCCTCATCTCCTCCTCTTCTCCTCTAACCCTACCTACCATATTCGCCTTCCTCGGTTATTCACCGACGTCCCTCAAACGTACAAAGCAGCGCTCGTGCTCCGGGGTTTCCGGCCCCATCGATCATGCGGACGAGCTTCCAGGGTCCCGGAAACGCAAGGCATGAACGAATTTTATTCTTCTTATATATAACTATACAATGATAGTGACGATGATGATGGCGACGACGATGGTAGTGGTGATGGTGGTGGTGATGATAGATGACTCCCTACGTGTTGAGAGGGAAACAGGTCTCTTCGCCACCGGTGCTCCACAAGAAGTTGGCGTATCTGGAGGCGAAGTGGGTGTTGTGTGGCTCGAGCGCCAGGGCTTGTAGGAAGCTCTCCTCAGCCGCCCAATAGTCCTTCTTCACCGTCCATAGGAAGTTGGCGTATTCGGAGAAGGATTCTCCATCGGGTGGCGTTACTTGCACAGCCCGCTTGAAGCATTCCTCGGACCTGTAACAACACGAAGTGAGAACAAGGAAAGACAAATGAAAGCCTTGGAAATTAGGTTAACGAGGCGTTCACTTTGGATGGTGGATTAGACGGACAATCGAGTATCTGAAGGATAACATGTTCAGCCAAGCACGGATGTCTAAAAATGATCCCCGTGTTATGAACTAAATCGATCTAAAAATGACCTCCGTGTTTGGTTATGCATTAGGATTCAGTTATTTGGTTAACGCACCCCAATAAATATATCATAAGCAAGAGATCACCTTTGATAGTCGCGCGTCACAAGCTGCAAAAACCGGGCATAGTTCAGCAGCAAGAGAGTGTTATTAGGCTCGAGGGATAAGTACATCTGGTACAGAAGGTCCGTCCTGTAAAAATCCTGGTAAGTATCGGGCTCGATCTCCACAGACACGGGAGAAACGAAATATTTCATGACGTCGTGATCAAGAACCACCTCGCCTTCGCCACCTCCGCGCACATGGTTAGCCTCATCAACCATTGAATCCCACAGCTGCATCTCCATCGAGCTCTTAAACTCATTACTCGGATAAATGCTCGGATCCCCTGACTCACGTTCTGTGTTCTCCTCCACAGCGAGCCCCCTATCTGCGTCCACCATAGACAAAGACGAGTTTTTCCCATGCTCATAAGGCCTCCCCATCAATGAGGCCTCCCCCCCTATCGCGGTGTTTAGGGAGGTCGAATGTACGCTGAAATCAGCCAAGAGTACCATCACGTGCAGCATCAAAGCCGGTGTCCTCGAGAACACGTGCTGGAACAGCCACACGAACGAGAGATGCATCTCCTTCTGCACCTTCGCTTTGATCACATCCAAATCCTCATCACACAGAGCCTCCCTCATGTGCAAGGCGGAGCTCTGCATCTCGACGATGATGAACACCATCGAGGCAAAGGCCGCCTTCACGGAGCAACAGCCACCCTCGCCCTCCTCTGCCTCCGCGGAGCCCTCCTCCAACTGCAGCTTCTTCTTGATCATCCTAAGCGACAGGGGAATGTCGAAACTATTCGCCTTGTGCTCAACCATCGCCCACGCAGCTGTTTCCCTATCCGGCCACTCGGGAAACTCCGGCCTGATCCCTAGCATCATCGGCTCCAAGAAGTCGAAACGTGACTCCAAGAACGAATCTTGATCCCTCCCCCCTTTCAAAAAAGGGGTGGCGCTGCCAATAGTCCTCTTCTTGTTCGAAATAGCACAATGTCGTTTCTTGCGCCTGCTCCCCTCCTCCTCCCGGAGGCTACTCGACATCGCCTCAACATGGAACGAGGGCTTATCATCGATATTCAAGCTGCAGGAGCGCCTAATGCTGCCCCTCGAAATCTTGGTGAAGGACCTCGATTTCAAGAGGGTTTTTGAGGCGAATACGAGGGGGAGAGGGCCATCGGTTTCGGATGTTCGGAAATAGGAGGAGGGTTGGAAGGAGCAATCTGCGGCCGGGGAAACGGGTTTGAGCCTCATCGTTTTCGCTAGTTCAACAATGAACAAAGGTGAGACGAGATGATAACAAAAGCAAGATTGCTGAAAATAAGGCAAAAAAACAAGAAAATGAGGCCAAAAATAGGAGGAGACAGTCAAAATCAGATAACAGATAACCCGTGAAAAAAGGGTCTTTGAAATCTCATGGAAAAGATGAAAACAAGAAAAAAAGAGAGATCTTGAAAAAGAGGGGGGGGGGAAAATCAACTCAATGAATCACAATTGATTAATCAGAGCTATAATAAGTCAAGATACATAAAGATCCTTCCTTTACTAAAAATCTACTCAACCATTAACGCAATTCAATGAAAGTATGAAACCAAAGCTCAATAAAGCAAACACATGCTTGCAATTTTCTATTCACACAACTAAGTCTTTACAAACTACAACTTCATATAAAAGAAAGCATTCACATAGTGTATTAGTGTGGACTGATATTGAAAAATAAAGCAACTAAAGAGAGAAGGGAATGAAAAAGGGGTGAAAATGAAATCGATTCAACTCAATGAATCACAAAAAATCCAAACACAATTGATTGATTAATCAGAGCTATAAATTATAATAAGTCGATATACATCAAGATCCTTCCTTTACCAAAATTCTACTCCACCACTAACACAATTCATTCAACCAAAGCCCAACAAAGCAAACACACACACACACAAACACATGCTTGCATTAGAAAATGAAGCATTTTAAATACATACATAGTGTGAATACACAAAGCAAGTAAAGGAGAAGGGAATGAAAAAGATGGGATTTTGGGAAGAGGGAACTCACGGGATTGGGATAAACGGAGATGAAGCGTGGGAGTTTGAGTGGAAATGGGTAGGAAGAAGGAAGGTTATCGTTGAGATATATAGAAAAGAAAATAATATAAAATGGGAGAAAACGAAAAATAGGGAAGTGGGGAAGAATTGGATGAGGGATCAAAGGTTAGGAAGAGAAAGGAGACGATATTTAGAAGCACAAAAAAACAAAGAGTTTGCACTTTTAGAGCATCCGCAACGGTGGCGCTGCTCGCCACCGCCGTCAGCGCCGCTGGCACGGACGCCACCCGCCGCCGCTCCGCTCGCGCCCTCATTCGTCAGCGGCTATGCCGTTGGGTTTAAATAATTTTTTTATAAAAAAAACCGGTTTTTAATTAAAAAAACCGATAAAAAATAAAATTTTTTTTTTCACTTCCCAAAAAAATTATATCCGTTTATAACCGTTTTTTCCCACTTTTTAAATTTTTTTTTTAATTTTTTTTACCCCAAAAATACACACTTTCATCTATATATACCCCCAATTTCACTCCCAAAAATTCACATCAAACTACACAATTCTCATCATCATTCTCTCATCTCCATTCTCATCTTCAATCTCTCATATCCATTTTCATCTTCATTCTCTCATACCCTACAACATCACTATGTCGGCCAAGGCGATAACCCTACGGGCTCCCACGGTTGGAACCCCGAATGGTTCGGTTCACAACCGTTTCCTAGTCCGGAAACAGAATATTCGGCCCCTCCTCAAACCCAAGATTCGGCCGTTCCGGGTGGCTACCGTCCATACCCAATCGACGACCAAGGTGCCTCCGAAGGACGATACGGGTGGACACCGGAGTCTAGGCCGACTGCCCCCTCCCAACCTCCGCAAGCTCCTACTCGCGGCAGCGGTGTCCGCACACCGTACACGCCGGCGGAGATGGATAAATTGTTCAAGGTGTACTTCGAAATCTCCGAAGATGTGGCGGTTGGCACGAACCAATCGGACGATCACTTTTGGTGGCGCGTATCTCGCCGGTACAATGCAAACCGGCCGCCGGGAACGATCGAGCGCAACGAGAGTATGGTGCGCAACTGCATCGGCCGAGCCAACGACGAAATTGGCAAGTTCAATGGCTATTTCCTCCAGGAGTCACGGAATGCCGGGAGCGGCCGGAGCGAGGTCGACATCATCACTGCGGCGCTGAGCACATACCAATCCATGAACGGTAAGTCGTTCAAGTACCTCAACGTTTGGCAGGAAACGCGGTTCCACCCGAGGTATCTGGGAGGCGTAACATCCTCCTCTAGCGGCACCTCCAAACGGTCAAGGTCGGTATCCCTATCCGACTCCGGCTCCGAAGAAGTGGCTAGCCAACTCGCCGGAGCTAACTTGGGTAGCCCCGACGCCGGACCAAGTGGTTCCCAACGCCGACCGCAAGGAAGGAAGAAGGCGGCGGCCGAGCGCCGGCGCTCCGCGACTCCATCGGCCCCCGCCCCCGAACCCGCACCCTATGTTCCACCTCCACCCCCGAACAACTCGTTGTGGGCCTTTTGGCCCAACTCAATATGGCCGATAGGTCAACTATGACCCCCACGCAACTTCAAACGCACGAGGGCATGATAGTGGGTCTCCAAAAATAATTGGGGTTGTTGCCACCGGATGAGTAGTCTTCCTTGGGTAATATTAGCCAATAATTATGTAATTTTTAATTTTTAGTATTTTAATTATGTAATTTTTAATTTTTAGGATTTTAATTATGACTTTTTTATTTTATTTGTATTTTGTAATATTTATTGTGACTTTTTAATGAATTTTAGTATTATGGAAATGTTTATGTTTAATTGAATATTAAATTAATTGTGCTCGTCCTTGCGGAAGAGCACAGTTGTGGGTGTTGAGCTCTTGCCAGAGAGCAGGCATGAATAGTACCGCCCGGGCCCACAACCGTACCGCTGGCAAGAACACGGTTGTGGATGCTCTTAGGACCAGTGGGGCAGCTTCATCAATGGCGGATTGTCAAATCATTTTCTTTTTTTGGTAACAAAAAACATCATTTTATAACTAAATGTTCGATATCCCACTTGGAGAAATGTTTGGTTCCATTGTCTACGTAATTATAAACTACTATTAATATACACTTTCTTCATATTTTAAAAATAAAAAAATTTTGAGAACAATATGAGTTTTATATGCAATTATGAATTACTACTATAGTTAATATACTTTATCCGTACTCTAAAATAAAAAATAATTGGAACAATATTAGTTTTAGTTTTAATAAGAGTATAAATTAATAACGAGAGAGAAAACAAAATAATTGGAATATTATTTAAAAAGTCATTTTTTACTCGTATTAGTGGTATAGTTTAGAGCATCAGCAATGGGGCGCCCTAAAGCCTGCCCTATGCATCGCCACGTCATCATTTTATCCTCATACCCTTCCATCTGCAGTGAAGCGCCCTATAAGCCGCCCTAAAGGCCGCTCTAAACATTTTCTTTATTTGAATATTTAAATAACTACAAAAATTGGAAAAAAACCTTCATTTCATTTAAAATTAATACATTACAATACGCATTAAAAAATACGCATTCTCAACGACGACGGTTACAGGCCCAAACTTCTTCAACCATGTCGTTCATGAGCTGAGCATGGTCTTGTTGGTTGCGTGAGGCGCGGTCACTGTGCGGTTACAGGCCCAAAATTAATACAGGCCCAAAATTAATACATTACATTACCTCATTGAAGCCTGTCGGTAATCCTCGAGCGTGAGGCGCGGTCACCGTGCTGGAGCTAGATCCACCTTCATCATCGGCCCAATCGGTGACGCTTCCACCTTCGTGTTCGACTATTATGTTGTGCACGATTATGCACGCATACATGACATCGGCGATGACTTCCTTGAACCAGAGACGTGCCGGCCCTTTCACTATTGCCCACCGTGATTGGAGCACACCAAATGCCGGCTCCACATCCTTTCGCGCCGCCTCCTGCTTTTGCACAAATAAAACTCTCTTCTCACCCATTGGGCAGCTGATCGTCTTCAGAAAAATAGGCCACCTTGAGTATATGCCATCGGCCAAGTAGTACCCCATGTGATATTGACGCCTGTTGGCAGTGAACTTGATGGCCGGGCCATTGCCATTGCATTGCTCGGTGAAGAGGGTGGATGAGTTGAGGACGTTGATGTCGTTGTTCGACCCCGCTACATCGAAGTAAGCAAGCCAGATCCAGAGCCGATAGTTAGCGACGGCTTCGAGGATCATCATCGGGTGACTGCCATTGTATCCACCAGTAAATTGGCTTCTCCACGCCCTCGGACAATTCTTCCACTCCCAGTGCATACAGTCGATGCTCCCTAGCATCCCAGGAAAGCTGTGCGTATTCTCGTGCATCTTCATCAGGCCCTGGCAATCCACAGCAGTCGGCTTTCGCAAATATGTGTCACTGTAAGCCTCCACAACTCCCCTACAAAATCTCTTCAGGCACTCGCGGCCAGTTGTCTCCCCGACGTGAAGGTACTCGTCGAACATGTCCGCCGTGGTGCCGTAGGCCAACTGCCGGAGTGCAACTGTGAACTTCTGCAACGACGTAAGTCCGGGTCTACCGAGGCCATCTTCCCGATACTGGAAGTATTCATCACGTGACTCCAACGTTTGGACAATGCTGAGAAAAAGATAACGATGCATTCTAAACCGGCGGTGAAAAATAGTCGGGCTCCACCGTGGTTGCTCGGCAAAATAGTCTGCAAATAGACATTCGTGAGCTACGGCGTGTTCGCGGCGGACAAATGTCCGACGTCGAATAGGCCTGGGGATCTACTCCGCCGCCGCCGCCTCCTCCTCGCGCTACATTTCGGCTAAGCAATCCCCCATTGCGTCATTGATGGCATCGAATAAGGCTCGAGTCAAGGTTCGACTAACGCCCTCCGAGATACTCCGGTCGTCGTCGTGGTTCATTTTTGTTTGTGAGAGATTATCGAAATATTCGTATGGAATGTGAGAGATGAAAGAAATGTTCGTATGAAAAATAGAATGACAAATGAGGTTTAAATAGACAAAAATTCGAGAAAAAAATGAAAACGCGTTGCATTGTCTGCGCCATCGTCCACGTCGCCCACAATGGGCGGACGATGGGGCGGACGATGCCTTATCGTCCGCGTATCATCCGCGGACGATCTATAGGGCGCGGACAATGGCGCGCCCCCATTGCGGATGCTCTTAGTACTCCCCCGTTCCATGTTAATAGAGTCATTTTTTCTATTTTAGGAAGTTCCAAGTTAATTGAATCTTTTCTGTTTTTGGTAAAAAATAATTCTCATTTTTACTTTATTCTCTCTTCATCTCTCTTACTCTATTATCTCTTACTTTTTTCACCATCCAGTTAACACACTGTTCTTAAACTTCGTACCGAAAAGAAATGTCTCTATTAACAAGGAACGGAGGGAGTATCTCAAAAGCCCATGATTGAGGTGAAGCCCAAGATAATAAAGTGCAATAGATAAATTTTCTAGATTATGTGGTTAAATTATACTCCATTCGTCCTACAATAAGAGTCATATTTGGTGTTGGCACTGGTTTTAAAAAACATAAAGAAGAATGGGTAAAAAAGTTAGTGGAATATGAGGCCCACTTTTTATATTGATTTTATAATAAAATGTGAGTAAATGAGTTAGTGGAATGTAAGATCTACTTAATATTTATGGTAAAAAAATAAATAAAATGTGACTCTTATTATAGGACGGACTGAAATGACAAAATGCGACTCTTATCATGGGACGAAAGAGTACTCTTTTTTTCTTCAACTCTACAGCATGACTAAAATAGATATGTTTATTATAGCCTACCAAATATCTACAATAGATTAATCATCACATTCAATTAAAATAATTTACATTTTAACCTAGGATAATTTTATCAACCTACCAAACTATTAATTTATATTCATTGAAAATAATACCTCATCTATCTCAAGTTACTATCAATCTCCAGATTACCTATTTTCTACATAGAGGACCCAAATTGTAGGTTTGATAAATGTACTTTTAAAATATAACTGTGAAGCGACATATGGTATATAATATAATTAGATGCTATCAATTAGGAAGACATCATATCTTAATTACATGCATTTTGACATCCCCATGTTAAATATGACATGTAAAGTGCACCCTCTTTTATAAGAGGAAAGAGCCAATGACTTGAAAAGTGAACTTCGATGGGATTTCCACCAGCTTGGCATCAACACTAACTTGCATGTCACAACTAGATAGATAATAATTTTTGTTAATCCACGAGAGGTTTAATAAATTCCATTTTTGTTGGTAACTAACCCAGCAAAGCCTGATATCAAAATAAACTAACGAATATAAGAAACACTTATTCTGTCATGCAACAATCAACTACGGAAGTCCATAGGGGTTGTTTCTAACACATGCGTTCCCCTGGTTGTATTATATCTGAAAATTAATTTTATGTTAATTCGCACGAGTTATATTTGAACCAAGTTTAAATTTTAAAATAAAAGATAAATTGAGTAGGTAAATGCAAGTGAATCTCACTTACTAAAATTTGAATGAAATATTTTATTGAAAATACATTCAAATATAAAAAAAAAGAAAATTTTAATTTTGGAACGGAGGAGGTAGTATTATTTAGTGACTAGTGATTTTATTTCTTTGTTATTGTATGCAAATCACATATGCTTGGTAGTTCCTTCGTCCAATCACTTTTCTTCATTTGATGCATACCACAAAACTAGTCAACTTATAAGTTTGATGATATATTTTATGAAGTAAATCTTTTCTCAACTAATAATATTTCAACCATTTTTCAAATTCTAATTTTCTCATACTAATTTTAAAAGTATAGCAAACTAAATATTTTACTTTCATACATCACCTAATAGGTGATTATGTGCAAAGTTGTAAAAAGACAGTGGGCATCATTTTTAAGAACATCAACTGCTAACTTTTGTTCAATAGCCAATCCAAAATAACTGCATATTCAAACATCAACTACCTCTCAAATGTTTTCTAACAAGTGGAAACCATTTCCTAGGTAAGCATCAAAACAATAACACCGAGCTAAAATTAATTAGTCCAATGCTACCTTTCATTAAAACTACTAACATAAACCTAATCGAAAAGGTTGCAAACAAAGTCATCATCCGACTCCTCATCCACTTCCTCCTTCTTCGCCTCCTCCTTGGCCGCAGCTGCCGGAGCAGCACCGCCGGAAACCACCGCTCCCGCTGGTGCAGCTGCAACCGCAAACTTGCTAGGATCCTGCATTATTCAAAAAAACAATACATAAACAAATGCACAACTACAAAAGCAAGAAAATCTAAGGTTGATTTGATAGTTGATACTCACCGCAAGATACTCCTTCACTTTGTCAGCATGGGGGTAGGAGTATTCCGTCTCCACGGCGATGGCAAGCGCGTTCTTGTACGCGTTGATGAACATGTGTGGGGCGGCTGCGATGGTGGGGTACGCAATAGCCAGCGACAGGGAAGTGACCATGGCAACACCCTGTGCGAATCTCTCGGTGAGGTCGTCTTCGGTCAAGTTGAGAACTTCAGGGCTGAAGACGGATCCGTTATCGTAGACGGAGAGCACGACGAGACCGTACGAGAATGGTCGGATTCCGAGCTTGGCAAGCAGTGCGGCTTCGGAGGATCCCACTTTATCGCCCTTGTGGATGAGCTCCACAGGGGTTATGATTTCGACAGTGCCCTTGTTGATCTTGGTGGGAATATTGAGAACCTGTGGAAGAAAGAGGAGAAGTGAGATTCTAACTCTACTAGGAAATGGAAAAGAGGAAAATGAAGTGAAGAGTGGTGATGAGAACCTGGAAGAAGGAAGTCTGTGATGGATCCAGCCCAGTGTTGCCGGGTGGGACAACGACATCGATTGGAGCTACCAAACCAACACGAGCGGGTGCTCCGACCTGATATGGCGCAAGGAGAGCAATTTTAAGCATATTATCAATCGAAGTAATGCAAGCAAGGTATGATATAAATTACTTCCTCAGATAAAGATATATCTTTTGAGATACTGGTGACATTCCAAATATAGAACCTATTAATGAACCCAAACGCCAATATGGAGGAAAAGGTGTCATAAAAGGGGGGAGAGAGAGTTAATGAACAGATAATGACTTCAATGTTAACAAGCAATATCACATTGTCGACAAAGAGGGAATGTAACAAAAGAAGTACTAAACAATCTACATTGATTCAAGATTCAAGAATATAGAAATGGAAAGGAACAACAATATCACCCTATTGACAAAGAGGGACAGTATCAAAAGAAGTTCTAAACAATCTACATTGACTGAAGGATCTAGAACTGGAAAATAATTTTTTTTTACGGTTAGTTAACAAACAATATCACCTTGTTAACAAAGAGGGCAGTGAAACAACAGAAGTTCTAAATAATCTACATTGATTAAAGAATCAGAACTGGAAAATAAAAATCACTTCAAAGTTAACAAACAATATCATTTTGTTAGAAAAGAGGGCAAGTACAAAATAAGTATCAGTACTAAACAATCCACAATAATCCAAGAATCTAGAACTGAAAAACAAATAATCAATTCAAATTCACGCATTGAATGGAGAGTCCTAATATTATTGTTGAATTCGTAGAGGTCTAAGATCAAAAGACCTATCAAACGTGACATATCTTTAATATATAAAAAAAGCAAAATTAAAATATAAGAATGAGGAAATGACAAGCATTAGTACCTTGTATTTGCCAACCTCCTCACTGACTTCCTTCAAATCGCCCTTGGTAAAGATCAACCCTACATTACCCTGATAAAGAGAGCAACAAACAATCAAGTTTAAAGCTACAGGACATTGGGCGTTTTGCCTAAAAAAACGTGAATTCTATCTCCTAATTTATTATTCAATAATAAAGTAAGTCGACGACAAATTGACTCTAACAATTATGCGAATAAAAAATTGAACAAAGCTCCTGTATTTACATAGCGACGAAATTATTAATCATAAAAAAAAAGCTGCAGTAATTAGCTAGAAAACGATAGAAACCGACAGATCGACAATTATTGATCACCAACACCGAAAAATTCGCTAAACATATCATATTTACATGCGATTCATAAACATAACATAAACAAACAGTATAAAAAATCACTGAAACCAATAGCAATTCGTAAATCACGCGTTCCACACATGCATAGACCATGCACATTTTCTACAGCAAAATTCCACGAAATCGAAGGAAATTGAGGATACTTACAACAAGGAGAGGAACAAGGTTGAGGATCGCGGTGTTTCCGGTGTTCTCGGAGTGGATCCTGACGGTACGCTTCATCATGGTGTTCTTCCCCATCAGAACCACGGAATCTCCGCGCAAACCCTTGCGGATGTTCTGGAGCTGAGTTGATCCGACGTTATCGGCGGCCACCACCAGGATCTGAGCGTACTCGTCGATCAAACGGCACATTTTCTTGTCGTAGGAGACCTTCTTCTCGGCTTTGGTAAGCTTGGGAGCCATAGCTGCGTGGTGAGTTCAGCTGCGGAAGGAGGGTTTTTTGCACGGAGATGGAGAGCAGGTAAAAGTAAAACCCTAGTTTTTACCATCGAAGCATTATATAGGTGAAATCGAGTAGGTAAATTGGTTGGGCTTTCGCCCTTTTGGGCCCAATTTCTTATGTTTTTGTTTATGGTAAAATGCAAATTCGTTTTATAGAAAGTATACCTTAAATAGTTCGTTCTTCTTAGAAATATAGGCTTAATTGAATGTGCATAAATTTTAATAAAAATAATTGATGTACGATGTGAGATAATATTCGCACTGATTAATAAGGTGTAAATAATCGATCTCATGTGCAGGCCGCTACACCATGCGGGAAACAAGAAATATGGATTAATTACTTCTACTTAGGCCCACAGTGGGGCGGACGATAGCGCCCGATGCTCCGCGGACGACGGACGATGCGTCGTCCGCGCCCGACGCTTAGTCCGCGGACGAAGCACAGACGATAGGGCATCGTCCACCCACTGTGGGCGACACGGACGATGCAACGCGTTTTAGTTTTTTTTTAAAAAAAAATCGAAAATTTTGTTATATATATACCCCAACTTCACTTTTCATTTGTAACTTTTCGATTAACTTTTAAACTCTCAAATTACGCTATAAAATGGATTACGGTGGATACTCAAGTCCTAGTAGCCCGATGTTTGGAGGTGGCGCACGGTGACCGGGTACACAACCTGGCGAATATCGGTCGTTCAATGCCAACACGCAGTACGATCCGGACTTCAGTACGGATTCCCGTCACGCCGCCGCCGCCTACGCCGTCCCCGCCCCCGCCATAAAGAAGCGGACCAAGCACCGGGCGCACAAGTTGCCACCTCCGACAACTTGTGAAGAGTACGCCCCGGCCGTACGAACTACCAGCCGGATCGTCTCGGTGAGGTGTTGGGTGGATATATCGGAGGACCCAATATTCGCAAACAACCAAAAGCAACTCGCGTACTGGGAGCGCATCGCCTAGCGCTACAATGAGGCGAAGCCGCTGAGCGCGTACAAGCGCCAACGGGAGCAGCTTCGCAAGCACTGGGATCATGTGAAGAAGCAAGTCAACCTGTTTGCGGCGGAGTACGGGAAGTGCTCGAGGGATCAGGGAAGCGGCGAGAGCTTGAGTTACGTGCGCGATAGAGCGCTGTTGTCGTACCAGTCCATGTACGACGACTTCAAGCATTTCAACATCTGGCCGCTCTTGAGGGACAAGCATAAGTTCCAAGGCGAGATTCTACACACCGGTGCGGCAAAGAGGACGAAGACCACCGACACTGGTGGTTACACGACCAGCGAAAGTGGAACTCGTCCGGTGGACCTCAACCTAGGGCTGGCAATTTTCGACACGACACGATAATCCGACACGAATCCGCACGAAATTATTGGGTTGGGGTCAAGTCTTATTGGATCGTGTCCTTATCGGGTTGACCCATTAAGAACCCGATAATTTTGGGTTGGGTTCGGGTCGGATGCGGGTCGGATACGGGTAACCCATTAAGAAATAATATTATTATTTTTATTATTATTTAAAAAAATCTATATTACTTTAATTTTTTAATTTCTTATAAATTAGGTTTAAATAGTATAAAATGAATTTTAATTGTGTAAATTAGGTTAAAAATCAAGGTTTAATCGTGTAATATTAGGTTTTAATCGTGTAATATCAGGTTCGGGTTGTTATCGTGTCGTGTCAACCCATATTATATCGTGTTGATAACGGGTTCGTGTCGGGTGCGGGTCGTGTTCGGATTTGAAAGTAGCAGGTCGGATTCGTGTTCGGATTTACAGTTTCCTTAACAGGTCGGGTTCAGGTTAGACCTTATTGGGTTGGGTCATTATCAGGTTGACCCGATAACGACCCAATCCGCACGATTTGCCAGCCGTACCTCAACCAGACGTGCACGGAGGAAGAGACTTCCGGGACACCGATGTCCTCCCGGCGGCGTCCCATAGGCGTCAAGGCTACGAATAATAAGGGGAAGGCGAATGCGACATCCTCCTCCGCCGCCGCCCCCCATCGCCGATCCCGACCCCCGACCCCGGCGACACTTGCCTACGCGGATTTGGCAACGGCCTTGATGGCACAGCCGTTGTTGGATACGCACAACGCCATTATGAAGTGTACGGATCCGGCCAGAGCCGAATTCCTCCAGAGGTTGATCGATGAGTTGAGCCGGAAGTTGGGGCTTTTGTAGGATAGTCAATTTTTTTTATTTCTAACTCATGTAACTTTTTTTTTATAATCAATGAATTTTTTGCCGTTCTTAGTTAATCGTTGTGTTTTTTCTAAGTTTGCATTAATATATTTGAAAATATTTAAATTAATTAACAAAACAATAGTAAAATGCTTAGGGCGGTACATAGAGCGGGCTTAGAAAATGAAAGAGGAGAAGGATAAAATGCAGACGTGGCGGTACATAGAGCGGGCTTTAGGGCGCCCTTAGGGCGCCGATGCTCTTAACACTAATAAATTAAATTTGTATCTAACCACTTCAATAAATGTGGCCTGGTAATTAGTGCTATGTCTTAATAAGTGTGAATGAAGAAATAAATAATTCATGTCGTAGATTAAAATGGGTCGTGTTTTTAGTTGTCGGACGATTTTTCTAGTATCAATAGAAATCGATCCAAGAAAGCAATTTATTGGATACTAATACTAATATGTGGCCAATGTAAGTATTTTTGTTATTTGTAATGACACATTTTGGGTGCAAAAAGTGTAAATTAAGTCTCTAGGAATACATGATCAGCAGCTCATAATCATATGCTAACAATGACAGCAACTACTAACCAAACAATGTGAATAGCGCTTTTTCAATAGACCAAACACGTTTTATCAATCAACTTTGGCAGCACTGCAAAACAAATCTTCCTTTTTTTGGACGTTTCATTTCAATGGCCGCCGTCGGTGCCTCGCCGTTCCGTGATCGGACGTCGGAGTTCGTTTCACTGTCGCAGACGCTGAGAAGGATCGGTGGAAGCGTAGCAGCTCCGGCGCAGCCGCAGTTGAACGAATCGATTGCAGTGACTCCGGATAGGTCGGAATTCAATAAGAAGGCTTCCAGAATCGGCCTTCGCGTCCACCAAACCGCGCAGAAAATAGATCGTCTATCTAATTGTATGCTTTCCATTCGTTTCCGATTGATTTCGTGCTTTCATTTGATGAGGTTTATTTACTCATGAAATGTTAGGGTATGGATGTGTATCTGTATATTGATGTGCTTGTATGAAATAATGGAATCGAAGTGTTTTTGAGCCATTCCTTTGTGTTAATTGATCTGCCAATGGAGAAAATTAGAGATAAAATGCTAGCAGATTTCGGCCACACGAAGCTTAGATTGTCATTTTGGTTTACTAAAAAATATGAATATTGAGTATGGATTGCCGCAATACTTGATGATGGAGCTGATGTGTTTCAAAATTTGACTATCAATCACCCTGCATTGTACAATATCTATATTTCATTGATCCAGAATCTGGTTCTGCCACTACTAATGAAGTAGCTCATGTCTTACATATTTAACTCATTTTCAGTTCAATTTTTTGCTCTAGTTTTGGCAGTTGAGTCACATGTAAACAGTGTGGATCCAACTATATTGGATTACGAGTTCATTCGTTTGGTTGTTATACATTTTTTTCCTTGCTTATTTTTTGTTATAGTAGATGTATCTGACTTTCTGAAAATCATGAATTAGGAATGCCTTTTCTCAGCTTCCTTCATTGTCTTCTTTTTGTTGCGCAGGGTTCCATCTTGTAACTTTCAACTTTTGGTTATTTGATTATTGAGTTTATTCTTCACTACTGTTTCCTCCAGTTAGCTTTATTTACATTTACTGTCACTATTGCATTCTATGACGTATTAACACACCTAAAATAATCCCTTCAGAGATAGTATAAGATATTACTTTTCTAAAGTCTTATAATATTCCATTAAATGTTAGATTACACCCATTCTATTACTCTGATATCCTCAGGTTTTCAATACGTACTTTTGTGCCTACAGTAACCAAAAGGTCGTCTATTTTCGATGACCGGAGCAAGGAAAATGAAAAATTAACCGGCTTGATAAAAAATGACATCACAGCACTTAATATGGCTATTTCTGAGCTGCAAAACCTCCAAACAATGGAGGTTGCTGATGGAAATTATACCGGGGATAGAGTGGTTCATTTGACTGCTGTTTGTGATGATTTAAAGAACAGACTTATGAATGTGACCAAGCAGTTTCAAGATGTATTAACCACTACAACAAAGGTACAGTTCCTATAGTTCATGTTTACATTATTATCCAATGAGTGGCAACGTTAGGATCTTTTTCCTAATCCATTTACTTGTCAACAGAATATCAAGGCTCGTGAGAACCGGAAACAATTATTTTCCACTGCTGTACCAAGGGAGAATCCTTTTGCTTTAAAGCAACCACCTAATACTGTGTCAGAACCACCCCCATGGTTGAGCTCATCTGATTCATCCAGAACAAATCTGCAACAATCACTCAATCAGTGTAAATTCTTTTTGGCTGGTCCTTTACAGATGTTGAATATTGTACGTGCTGGATAATCACATTGTGGTGAAGATACTTGTTATTTTAATGGCATTTACTATGGCCATTTGTAATGCTTGGGTGTGAAATGTTTGTTTATGGGGAAAATCTTTTTGGGATGAATTGAATTTCACAAGTTTCATTGAGGCATGAAAATTATATGTACATGAGTATTATACATGTATAAATTAGAGTTCACAGTGTTTATCTTGTTATTTAAATTCAGCCAAACAATCTTTTACAAATACTGATGATGCATCATTTGTCTTTAGTTCCTAAATGTTTGCCCACCTTTGGTGATACGCCTTTCACATTTTTGTTCTTTGTACACTTGTACATAAATATGTTTCACCTCTAATACTTCCCTTCTCTATCTTTCTTCATTTCAGAGCAATAGGTAGTGGCACTCAAGAGCCCAATCACCTAAGGTACGTTCTTACATATGATGCTTTTTTTTGGTTATGTAGTTGTGTTATATGGTAACTGCATGCTCTTGGTAGCTATAACCCTTATTTCTGCGTTCAATAAGGGACCCTTTAACATTGACGACTAGCCTAGATATGAAAGAAAACTAATACTTGGCTAATCTATGTTTACTCAGATAAATTTGAGATAACCCGAGGCCCTTGATAATTTCTACGTTATGAGCTAACCTGCATTCAATTGAAAGTGGTAGGAGAAACCCTAGTTATGAATGTTAAAAATACTCAATCATGTATTTTTATCAATCCTAAATAGTAAGCGTCTCAAGGCTTAGAAGTAACCACCGCAACTTGAACAATAGTATTGTTGTTTCTTTTCACTAAGATCTTAAAAATTTGTTTCAATTTTGCAATGCAAGTCCCTACAAGTAGTAGCTGCTTGCTCAATATAAAATTCCTGTTTGCAGGCGACGAATGGGTACTGATGCCAGTCCCTCCCCTCAAATGGAAGCTGCGATGTTGCAGCAGGTGGTTCCTCGGCAAGAAAACATTCATCACAGTCGGGCCACTGCTCTTCAGAACGTGGAGTCTACGATTTCAGAACTCAGTGGGATTTTCACACATTTAGCAACAATGGTTGCGCAGCAAGGGGAGCTGGCGATAAGGTAAAACCGTTGAACTTTTTTTCACCCTGTCTTGTTTCAAATTTATATAATTCAGTAAGAAGATCTTCTGTTGGACTGCGCCATGTTACTCCTTATCTGATTCAATGTTTTTGGGATGAAACGATCAGGATTGACGATAACATGGATGGGTCACTAGCAAATGTTGAAGGTGCTAGTAATGCCTTGATGAAATATCTGAACAAAATATCTTCAAATCGGTGGCTCATGATTAAATTGTTTCTGGTTCTAATATTGTTTCTTGTTATATTTATAGTTTTCGTGCTTTAGTTCGCGTGTCGCCTTTAGATTTAGATTTTAGACACCATGCATGCTGCAGCAAATACTGCACATTTGAGAGTTTGTGTTCAATGTATATATAACCAATGTGAGCTTGCTACATGATCAAATATTATTAATAGACTATTGCTGCAAATAACACAATATTCACCTGGATATATGTTTTTGAGTGTGTGCAAATAACATTACATTTTCTTCTTGCCCAAATTCTGCTTGTGACATCTCGTTTTTGTCCACATGAATAAACTATTGCTGGGAGCTTTGCATGTACCTGTATTGTAGGGGTGTCGAAACGGGTACCCGCGGGTACCCGCACCCGATTTTGGCCGAAAAGTTAGTCCCGATACCCGTCCCTCATTTAGTCGGGTATTACCCGATACCCGAGTCGGGCATCCCGCACCCGACACCGCGGGTACCCGACCCGAAACTTTTTTTTTGAAATCTTCTTTTTTTTTAAATATTATTTGTATATTTTAGATGTTTTTTTAGAAATACTACTTGATAAATGTAATAGTCTCACTTGAAACTTTTTATTATTATTTAATTTTGTTGAGAATTGAGATCAAGCTAAGGAGTTGAAGAGTAAGAGAAAAGATGGAAAAAAGATTTGTGATCTTAACTCTTAAGGTTCTTAACCCTAACCCTAGTTAAAAGTTATAAACTTAAAAAATACATTTTATAATATATTACTAATAAAAAATTACATTATGATTTTTAAAATATTAAAATCTTAAAAAAATTACATCATGAAGAGCAAGTATTAAAATAAAAAATAAAAAATTATAAAATATCAATATATATCGGGTATTTTCGAGACTATTGGGACTACCCGGTCGGGTATCGGGATACCCGATACCCGCAAAACCCAAAATTATTATACCCGAACCCGCCCCGTTTCCCGATACCCGGCGGGTAACGGGTCGGGTTCGGGATTACCCGTTACCCGCTACCCGTTTCGACACCCCTACTGTATTGGGTGTAGTGAATAAATGTTCTTGTCTAATTATCTTTTTTTTTTGCATATTATAGATATTTATATACACATGATTAGCTTTTTTATGTTGCAAAAATGTTTTCTTTTAATTATTTTCGATTTTTTTTTATAACATAAACTGTTCTTTGGATAGTTGAACTATAGAGTCTGAATAAATGAAACATTTGACATCCAAATTTGGACTAGATGAAAAATATCTTAATAATTATTGAGAGGGACCATTGTACAATGTACATTAAAAGGTCAGGATAAGCTGCTTCCATTTCTTTTTCATCTCCTTTCACCATATGATAATAAAGCCATTTCAAATATTGTTGTGTTGTGTGTGTGTGTCAATGAACAACATGCGTGTACGTATATTACTCTTCTTTTGCAATAATCTTTAAACGTTTTCTTCTGTTTTTTTCAATTCAAAAACCAAAATATAGAGGTGTTAATTCAATCTTATGGGTTGACTTGAATAATCTGATAATTTAATAGAGATTTAGTTAAAAATTTATAGTCTGAAAAAAATACACAATGTGAATGATGCTATATTAAATAGCACACAATAACCAAAATTAACCAGAGACAGGGTTAGCCCAAAATAAAATTACTACTAATTTTATCATTAGATTTTAGTTTACAATTATTTTTTCAAAATTTTGATAGTGAGTAACTATTGTTTTTACGAATGTATGCTAAATATCTTTGGTTTATTATTTTAACAGTTTTATATATTTATTTTACTTTTAATCTTATCATAAAAAAGTGCATGTAAAACAAAAAATGTATTAATTGAAATACACTCATATTAATACAACATTAAAAATTTTGAGTTCGATTTGCTCGATGAGTTAGGCCAAAATCCGGAGGTTTAGAGTTATGGTTGACAATTTATAACACAAAAATTATAATGTGAATGACCCGTAATCAATAACCGGACAACCGATTAACATCCCTACTAAATATACATGAGCAACTAATATATTAACTAATTTAAGACCGAGAAAATTATATAATTAGACAAATAAAAAATTAGAGAAACATAAGTATATCAACTAAAGTAAACAAGAGATCCAAGCCTCCTAGCTCAACTGGTTGAGAAGGGAGGCAAGGATACCGTCATCTAGGAGGTCATGAGTTCGAATCCTGGATGACCTAACTTGGGATTAATTTCCCCTGTGGCCCTTTGGGCTTGGCAAGCTTGCAGACCCCGAATCCTCACAGGCTGGTGCGCGGCTGCGTGTGTCAGGGCTAGTCTTCGACCCATGAGGGACTGAACCCTGTGTCAGGGTTAGCTCGCTTGCCGAATGTATCACGAACTCCGATGTGTGGGTGTGTCTGTGTGTGTGTAAAAAAAAACTAAAATAAACAAGAGGAAAAAAAGAAGATTTACTTGTGAAATTTAGATTTACATAGGATATCCACAAATTTAGGAATGTTGTAATTAGTGATTGTTGGAGTGTATGTTTTTATGTTCCAGCAATGTTTTTATTTTGATGATTTTGACAAATATATTTTTGACATAAACTGCTCTTTGGATCGTTGACGTGTGGAATATATATGAATAATTAATGAAACATTTAAGTTGTTATTAAAAAAGATTGGACCCATGCTTTTTAGGCCCAGAATATCTATAGTTTGACATTATCCTTAGTAATCTGGCGATAGCTAAAAAAATTTGTTAGCATAAAAATTTATCTCGTGTTCTATAATCTATATTTTTTGTCACAGAAAAATCAAGAAAATCTGCCGATTTCGAACCAAAGTCGGTAAAATCCATCCTAAGACAACCAACGAATCAACTCTTCATTTCTCCTTCGACCTTATTTGACCTGATTATTCGAATAATATGCTTCATCTGTCCCCGAATAAGAGTCCTATTTAGTTATGACACGGGTTTTAAGAAATGTAAATAAAAGTGAGCTGAATAAGTTAGTGAAATATGAGTCTCATTTATATATATTTGCTTTATTACAAAATGTGCGTGAAATAAGTTAGTGAAATGTGTGGCCTACTTACCATTATGCTAAAATTGAAATATGACTCTTGTTGTGGAACGGACCGAAATGACAAAACATGATTTTATTGTGGGATGGGGGGAGGAGATGTCAGCAGAAGACATACATATGTCGACTACATTTATTTGATATACAAAAGTCTTCGTGTTGACATCTTATAACATAGGTTTGACATAGTTATCAATTACAATTTTAAAATGGTTGTCAACTTAATGATATCAAACATACAATTCATTTCTTGCTTATTAATCTCATTTTTTGCATGTTTATAGTAAGAGAGCTATTTGTAGAGGTTAATCAACGACGAAATGGATGAGAATTTGGAAAATGACATAAAAGTGTAAGAATAAGAGAACAGGAACACAACACGCGTTGATTTAATGAGATGGGACATGGGTCCACCTAATTTAGATAACTATCTTAGCGATAAATTTTGGAATATGAGTCTCAATTCGCTGGCTTTTCAAAATTTAGAATTAAATTTACTGACTTTTTAAAATATGGGATCAAGACACGCGATTTTTTCGGAACAAGGGTTTTTTTAGCTTTTTCTCTTTTTGTCTCTTCTTTTTCTTATTATTTATCTCACAAAATATATAAATAGACCAAATTTAAGTACTAAGAGCATTAGCAATGGAAAGTCTAGGGTTGGCACGGTACGATATACCGTACCGAAATGGGCATACCGCATACCGTACCGAAAAGTACGGTATGAGAAAACACGATACTGTACCGTACCGATTTTTCGGTATACCGCAATAAGTACTAAGAACATTAGCAATGGAAAGTCTAGGGTTGACACGATACGATATACCGTACCGAAATGGGCATACCGCATACCGTACCGAAAAGTACGGTATGAGAAAACAGGATACCGTACCGTACCGATTTTTTCGGTATACCGCAATGCGGTATACCGAAAAAGCGGTATATCAAAATATGAAAATCTTTACCTTACCGACATTTCGGTATACCGTACAGTGATGCGGTATACCGCAAGTCATACTTGTTTGATATATAAAATATTAAAAATAACATTTTATCTATCTAGAAAATGTCCAAAATGATAAAATTCCATCACAATCAAATATAGTTCATGACATTCAAAGTTCATATAACTTCCAAAGGGATAATACTAACTAAATTTAAATCAAATATAATAATAAATATTAATGATCCATTGTATATGTTAAAACTCAAATCTCGAAAGGAAAAATAAGTCGTTATTCATTTTGGAGTATTTATTTAATAAAAACACAGCGTCATTTATCAATGCTTTAAGAATTTGAAAATATAAAATATTATAATATTATAAATAATAATATGTTAAATATATATAATTATTAACGGTATATACCGTAATTGCGGTATAATGCGATATACCGCAGTATACACAAAATTTATACCTTTGTCGTACCTAAATCTGTCTGTAAGGTATCATACCGTACCGAAAAGTGCGGTATACCGAAAATTTGGTATTTTCGGTATTTTTTCGGTACGGTAAGTGCGGTATTTCGATATATTTTGTCAGTCCTAGGAAAGTCCTCCCAACCCCCCCCCCCCCCCTTTAATTATTCTCACGTCAGCATTTTACCCCACTAATTATTAAGGATCTATCTCTCGGCAATGGAAGCATATCTCAAGGGCCTATCCCACTTTTCATTTCATTTACACACCATCAATATTTGTGTATTTCATTTCTAGTTGTTGGTATCAAATAAAATGCGATAAATAAGAATAAATTCAAGAAAAATAAATTAAAAAAATGTACTTAATTAAAAAAATTTCTACATTATAAAAAATACAGAAAAAAATCAACTTAAAAAGCACAGATAAAAACCTACTATAAGATACTGACTCAAGCGTCATCGTCATCGGAATCCGGACCTAATTTGTTCTTCATCTTCGTGATTGTTTTCTAGATGTCCTACATTATAAAAAAAAAAATTGGGGATTTGAGAGTATGCATGCATGAAACTATTAATTATTCATGTTGCCATCTAATAATACGCAACAACAATTGACATGAGCAAGATCAAGATTCATATGTTGAGCATATAAAAGAGAACTTACTTGTTGAGATATTTGTTTACCGATTTAATCAAAAAAGACTAGAAAATCTCTTATTGAACATACTAAATAATGGAGTACATGATTTTGTCTAATAAAATAATAACTATATGTTTTAACCTTCTGAATTGACGTCATATTCTCTACGATCAATAGACAAATATATTCTAATGCACGTTAAAAATGAAAGTGTAAAACCTCTTCAACCAAAATGCATTAGTATAAGGACCTAGTGATATAAAAAAATTGTAAAATGACCCAATGAAACAAAATGAATAGGTATAAGGATCTAATAGAACAAAAATTTGTATAAGGTCCCAATGAAACGAAATGTATTACAACAAAATTTTATAAAAAAGAAGAGTTATTCAAATGTGAGGTCCATTGCCAAATAAACGAAATAGTTTGCAAACGAACAAAAAAAGATTAGACAATTAATCGTGGATGGAGGGAGTATTATTAATTTTATTTGTCATAATATTTATGCAATTTTCCATGATTACTAAAAAAACCTTATTTTTTCCTATTTTAATCACGATCCTTCAATTTATTATATACCACAATCATTCTATCCACGTACCAAACCAAGAGTCACCTTCAAAATAATTTGTGTATATGCTAGGTGTTTCATCTGGGAAATTTTATATTGCATTGAACCCCTATTCATGGAGTCACTGTATTTTATTTTGTGATTTATTTATCTTATTTAAAAAAAGAGTATCTAAACTGATTTATATATTTGCCACAAATATATTTGGGGTCTTATCTATGGGATTGGGAGTCACTAAATATCACTTGCCTGTTTTATGAAAACTTCCAAATGCAAAAGTTAAATTGGAAAATGGCATTGATAAAGTATGAGCAAATTGCCAAAGAAGTTAAATGATATTTGCCATATTATTTCTATTTGTTGAAAATTGGAATACCACCATGAATCCTTGATTACATACGGCATTTGATTTTACTTTATTCTATGGTTAGATGAGCTATTCAATGCATGCTGATCTGTAGCATTAAAAAGTGTACATTTAAAAATAAAAGATAAACGTGAAAATTATTCGAACTCTTTCAGTTGAGAAATAATTTGGTAGTAGTTGATGACAAGTAATCCCAATAAATATTTTTTGATATTAGTTTTGTAATTTTCGTGGGAATCCCTTCTTTCATAACATTAATTTAAAAAAAATGCTTAGTTAAAAAATTAATAAAATATGAATCTCAATTTTATAAATTAGTTTTATAATAAAAAACAGTATAATGAGTTAGTGAAATATAAAGTCTATTATTATTATTTATAATAAAATAAAATAAGGTTTTGACATATATGTTAGTGAGTGGATAAATATAGCAAATGATAATGGACGAAAAAGAGTAGGAGTACTATATTTGCACTTGCATATTTTCTTATTGAGCACCATAATCGAGAGTGATAAAATAATGTCAATTAAATTTGATTCGGAAAATAAATCATTGCAACCTTTTGATTTTCAGAATTTCTCCAAATTTCTGTTTAACTTCAAATACACGCAGTATAGATTTTTTATTTTATTTTAAATACTAACTTTATAATAGAGTAATTAACAATTCTTAAGAACTAAAATCAGTGAGAATATAAGAAATAAAGTACTCGGTATTATAATGCGAAATTAAACATTTTTCTAGATATCTTCTCTAGATCTAAATTAGGATTGCCCAACTCTTAAATAAAAATAAAGTAAAATGTTACAGTAATATATAATGAATGGTGTATATTTTAAATGTAATAGTAGTACTTTTTTTTGTCATGTTGTCCTTTCGTAGTATTACAAAGTGTTTTGTTAATCGGTAAATAATTTACTACTTTATTCTTTTAGTTCTTATGGTTACATATTTGACAAATCGGATATGCTCGAATCTATAATGGGAAAATTTCCTATAAAGCCAAAAGGTACTTATTTATTTATTCAATCAAAAAGTACAAAGATTATTACGATAATAAAAATAATAATTAAATTTATGCACTATTAATTAGTATAATGAAATATCGAAAATATTTTCATAAATCATAAATTATCAATTTTAGACCAATATATCCACAAACCATACATAATTAATCTCATTCATTCCATGTTGACAATCATATAGTATAATTATAAAATGATTGTAGAGTAAAAAAATACAACGAATAGACTTATAGGTATAGTCCGTTATATCGTCATATCGTTATCAAGCCGCAGTCATGACATCTCATTTCTCGATTGGTTGGTTAAAAAATGTCGACGTGACTCGTAAAGCACAATATCAGGATATAATAACCGTTTACATTAATCCTCGATTTCGATATTCTTGAAATCATGAATAACATCATTTTATTCTGTGTTGAAAATATGATAAGATGACTATAGGGCAAAAAAAACCGCGAGAAACAAAATTACAGGTAAAGATCGTTATACCGCCATGTCGTTATTATGCCGCAGTCTCGACAATTTCATTTCACGATTCGTTATCTCCATAAATTTAGGATTTGTTAGTAATACTCCTCATTTGACAAATTTGATAAAAATTTCAACAAGTTATGTGATTTAGCACATGGGTTTTTTAGGAAGGTAAATTGATTAGATAAAATCGATATTTACAAAAGCACTCAATTGATTTAACTTTAGAAATATGAAAGTAACATACATTTATTGCAATATTCCTGATTTACATAAGAATCTATATTGGGATAAGCTATAAACATAGGTGTGTAAAGTTTAATACAGTAGTTTTATGATTATTCTTCGATTAATTATATATAATCGATATTTAATTTTAGAATCTATTTTTTTTGGTGGCAAATTAATTTCAAAAAATATTTAAATTAATCTCGAGGAATCAAATATATACTGAAAAAAGAAAAAAGAAAAGGAAGAGCATGCCGAGTATATGCTAAAAAGTTATAAGCGCCAACCGCATTAATAGGTAACCGTTTTTATTCAAGTCAAGCTTGCAATAAATTTTAAATTTCACTATTTATTTCTATTTTAATATAAATAGCGCTCACAATTTCCCGATTTTCACCATTCTCTCTCTCTCACAAAAACCACAGTCACATACCACTGCAAGTTCTTAGCTATGGCAATGCAAATGCAAATGCAAGCTTTAACGTTTTCTCAGCGGCTCTCTCAGAAGCCGTCGCCGGCGGTGTGGAGAGCATCTCCGCCGTCCGTCGCTGCCGTTTCCAGAAGAAGCGGGAGCTCCGCCGTCTCGCTCCGCCTCCGCACAACATTCCGATGCTCTTCTTCGAGGATGAGCTCTCTAGGTTTGAATCGACTTTTCTGAGCTATTTCATTTCGATGCTTGCGTGTTTGGTGATACTTAATTTGCTCGGATTTGAGCTTTGAGCTTTGATTTTAGTTTTAATTTCGCGAGGAATCTGGAGTTGGAGAGTGAAATTGAATCGATTTCAAATTCAGTGATGATTTAACTTGTGTTTATGCCTGTTTAATATTTTTGAATACTGGAAAATTGAGCGGCATGTTGATGGATTTTTAATTTGGTGAGCTGTGTAGAGGTGGATGAGAAGAGATTTGTTGAAGCGGCTGAAACTGGAAACATAATTCCGCTGTACAAATGCATATTCTCGGATCATTTGACGCCGGTGCTGGCTTACCGGTGCTTGGTGAAAGAGGACGACAGAGAGGCTCCGAGCTTCCTGTTTGAATCTGTTGAGCCTGGATTTCGCTCATCGAGTGTTGTGAGTAGCTGATTTTTCTATCTGATTCTTGTTTGTTGCAAATTAGATGTACTTGCATGTGTATGGATTCTTCTAGTTATGACTCGAGTAAGCTCTGTTGCTATTTTTGTAGGGTCGTTACAGTGTGCTTGGGGCACAACCAGCTGTTGAAGTTCTCGCAAAAGAGAATAAAGTTACGATTCTAGATCACAACTCTGGGAAGATAGTCGAGAGGTTTGTAGAGGACCCTATGACAGTTCCGAGAAGCATTTCAGAATCCTGGAGACCACAACTAGTCGATGACCTTCCAGATGCGTTTTGTGGTGAGGATTGGTGTTGTTAAAATATCAATTGCGTTCATACTTTCCTATTAAACATGTTTAACGGCCTTTTAGATTTTTAAATACATATTTTGTATAATCATGTATGTTATTTTCGTGGATCTTAGTGAAAGGATCACTTTTGCTGTTCTGGTTCTTGCTGACTTATGTTTAACCCCCTTGTTAAGAACTTTTTTGTGATATTATGGAATAGTCTCTTATATGAAAATTGTCATTATGGAATCGGAGAAGATATTATTTACATGTCTCATATTTGTCAAAAACAATGTTTTTTCTTGGTTTGCCTGACTACATATAAGTCCAATAAATCTACATACATGTTTGCTCATACACTTATATAAATGTTTCCCTTATAACTGAAAGGTTTAAGTGAAAAGGGAACTAGGGAATTGCATATGAGTTAATTAAAGCAATTGGTTTTGGTTTCGCTTCATTGACAGTAGCCGGTAGGTAATGATATGAGCCATATGCATTTTCTCTCACCCTTGTATTAAGTGTATATACAAACTGCATCTGTAGTTATAATATTTAAGCTACTCTCATTTGTTTACCTTCTCAACAGGTGGATGGGTTGGATTTTTCTCATATGATACAATTCGTTACGCGGAGAAGAAAAAGCTGCCTTTCTCTAGCGCTCCAGAAGATGACAGAAATCTGCCTGACGTTCATCTTGGGCTGTATGATGACGTAATTGTTTTTGATCACGTGGACAAGGTACAACAGTTATTTTTATGTGGATCTTTTGTCATTAAATTTTTTGTAGCCTTATGTTTCTTCCTTGAAATTGCCAAAGCAATCATAATATAAAGAGTTGACAACCTCATTTTGTTTAAAGGTGTCCATAAATAGTCTCGCATTGATATCTCGTTATCTCAACTTCGCTCTTTGTAGCTTTCATTTCTTCTTATTTCATATTGGGATCATCAATGGACATTATATCTATGATATTCTTCTCAGAAAGCATATATAATCCATTGGGTGCGCTTAGATCAATATTCATCTGCTAAAAAAGCTTACAACGAAGGAATGAAACGCTTGGAAAGATTGGTTTCAAAAGTTCAAGACATAGATTCGTGAGTATTTTACATTTCATCCTTAAAATATGGATATTGTCATTTTGTATACCAATGCGTTTATCACCATTTTGCAGTCCACGGCTAGCTCCAGCTCGTGTTGATTTCTGCACTCCTGATTTTGACCTTTCTCAATACAAGAGAAACATGACAAGCGAGGAATACATGAAGGTTGTTTTAGAGGCTAAAGAGCATATTTTGGCTGGGGATATCTTTCAAATTGTTTTAAGTCAACGCTTTGAAAGAAGGACATTTGCTGACCCATTCGAAGTATACAGAGCTCTGAGAATTGCGAATCCAAGTCCATATATGAGTTACTTGCAGGTTGTTTTTTTGTTTGGGTCTAGTCTTCATTAGTTTTAATGAGTCAAGAACTCAAAATATACCATTTTCACTTTTGCTTCATGTCAGGTTAGAGGTTGCGTTATGGTTGCTTCGAGCCCAGAAATTCTTGTTCGTGTAAATAAGGTAAACTTATAGCTTGATATCAGTTTGTCTTTGATGATGTGCTCATTTTACATGGTTGAAATTATCAACATTTATCTGTCATGTGGACAAACATTTGATACATTTGCACGTTACTGTACTGACAGAAAAAGGTTGTTAATCGTCCTTTGGCTGGGACAACTAAACGAGGGATGACAAGCGCTGAGGATGAAATGTTGGAGATGAACCTTTTACAGGATGAGAAGCAATGCGCAGAACATATTATGCTGGTTGATCTGGGCAGGAACGATGTTGGCAAGGTTTGTTTATTATTCATATTTGACGTTACTCTTTTAGACAAAAATTATACTGAAATCTAGAAGGAAACTTTTGACACCATATCTATATTTTCTGTTTTCGATAACGTGATTGTAAAAAGTAAAATCTCTTAATTCTCGAGTACTTCCTGTTTACATACTAGACCAAGAACAGTACATCCAAGTCCTAAATCATAATAAAATTACAGAAATATAGTCCTAATATTATATGAATAGTTAGTTAAGTAGCGAGGATTAACATGTTTTACATTCACTTGTTACTCCATACATTATTTCTTCTTTACTCGGGGGTGGGGGAAGATGTGGAGAGTTTGAACCATCGATCTTAACATAATTGAAAACGATTTTATATTGGAATATTTGGCCTTTCTAGCAAATCAAGATCGTTTCTTATCTGATGTACCTGTTTTTTAATTTTTTGCCAGGTTTCAAAATCTGGTTCGGTCAAAGTGGAAAAGCTCAAGACTATTGAACGATATTCCCATGTGATGCACATAAGCTCCACTGTAAGAATATGCTTTTAATTGTATAGTTTCTTATTGAATCGCCATTGTTTTTGTCCGGTTGCTCAAGAACTAATTCATATTTCGTGGTAAATTATGCTTATAGGTAACTGGGGAGTTACTAGATCATCTGACGGCTTGGGATGCACTGCGTGCTGCACTTCCCGTTGGAACAGTTAGTGGAGCACCAAAGGTAACGATGCAGCTATAGCTTATACGAGCTTATGCACTGAATTTAACTCGACTGAAACACAATGATATCTCTCTCTCCAACGGGTCTCTTCGTGATATATATGCTGACACAAGACTTAGTTACTAGTATTAATTCTTGTTTAGTGCTTCTCTTGCTAAAATCACAAACTATTCCGGATGCCCTATATTGTTTTCTCGTATTTGTGAGTCGATAAGATACGTCTTTTGTGTCCCCTTCTTCAGGTTAGGGCTATGGAGCTGATTGATGAATTCGAACCAACACGGCGAGGACCATACAGTGGTGGGTTTGGAGGGGTCTCCTTCCTAGGCGACATGGACATCGCGTTGACTCTGAGGACAATTGTCTTCCCCACTGGAGTCCGTTACGACACAATGTATTCATACAAGGACGGCAACAGGCGCCAGGAATGGATAGCGCACCTCCAATCGGGAGCTGGAATCGTGGCCGATAGCCAACCAGACGACGAGCAACTCGAGTGTGAACGCAAATCTGCTGGTCTGGCCAGGGCCATCGATCTGGCTGAGTCGGCATTCGTCAACAACGCTGCCCCAGAACCAGCAACGGCTGATAGCTCTCCCCCGGCCAAGGTCCGCAGTCGGGAGTTGATTGCTCATAACGGAGCTATGGTGCCTGACTTGGAATCTAACTAGCTTTGTTTGAATAGTGTTTGTTATGCTCAAGCGTTTTACAAACTACAGTATATGAAAGCTCATATGCTTTTAGGCTTACTAGCTTAATGCAAGTGCTCTTTTTTTTTTCTCTTCTTGCTTTGTCCTTTTAGTTTTTATATGTAAATTATGTTGAAACTACAGTTTTTTCCCTTCAAATAGAATCAATGGTTTCACATTTGCTCTCAAACTCTTGACCTATTGGTTGGAGGGGAATCGTCTTACCAATCAGAGTATTCTCTATTGTCATGCTGAAAGGCAAATTGTCGAGGGAAAGGCTAATCATCTTACCATTGGGGCTCACTTGTGTTCGAGTCTGAATGGTGCCACACATAAACCCTCCAAGGCCGGTTGATGTCAAAACCACAGGGTTAATTTTCCTAAACTATGCTAATTATATTCATCTCTAATTTGTTACTACTATACTTGCATTTTGTATCATTCAAAGTCTCAATTCAAAATATTCATTCTTCACGTACCAATCAAATGAAAATACCACAATTAAGCCTAAAATCCCCACGCAATAACAAGAATTTATAGTGATGTTTTTTTATAGAAAGAAAGGCTCAAACCATTAAAAAACTCAGCAAAAGCAAAGAAACACCAACAATCAACACAACAAGCACAAGGGCACAACCTAGCAATTGAATGTTTGTGAGTAAAATGGATTGGCTATTGGGTGACTTGTTTTTGTAATATATTTTCTCGCATTTTGTTTATAGCATAACTAGATGAGTTTGTCTAAGAGCATCAGCAACAGTGGCGCGAAATTCCCAGCAGAATTTCCAAAAACATTTCTTGCCACGTCATATGGACTTCCCACTGCACAGTGACGGACATCCCCAAGGACTTCCCACAATTAAAAAAATTTAATGCAATAAACGGGAATTCCGCACGGACGTCCGTGGGAGTCAACGCAATGGCGGACGTCCGCACGCCCATCGCGACGGAATTCCGCGTAACGCCGCGGAACAGCGGTGTCCTCGGCGGAATTCCGTATCCGTGCATACCATGCACAATGGCGGACGTCTGCCGCAGAATTCCGGCACGCCGGGACGGGCGCCATTGCTGATGCTCTAAGGCTATCCACAATGGCGCCTAGCGCACCGCCTAGCCGAGCGCCGGCGCTAGGCGGTCGCTAGGCGAACCATTGCAGCTTCCGAAAACCGCCGAGCGGTTTTTCGGAATTAAAAATCGCCTAGCGCTAGGCGGTCGACGGGCGCTGGGCTATCCGCTCGGCGCCATTGCAGCGTCGGGATCGCCCAGCGCATCGCCCAACGGTTTTTTTGTTTTTTTTTTTAAATTTTCGAGACACTATATATACGCGATTTGCACTTCATTTTCATTCGCACCACTTTATTTATGTAATTTTGTAAAATGTACTTTTTTTTAATGTAATTTTTATTATTAATGTACTTTTTTAAAATTTTAGTACTTTTTTAAATTTATTGTACTTTTTTAATTTATTGTACTTTTTAAAAAATTAAAATAGTATTATTAATGTTTCCCGTATATGTCTCGTAAATTAAATTCTGTATATTGTGTTATTAGTGATGTGGCTATTGATGTGGCTGGGCTATTTATGATATGGCTAGGCTATGGCTGTGCTATTTCTGATGTGGCAGGAGGATTTTTAGTATTGATGATGTGGCAGGAGGAGTTTGTGGCTGGGCTATGGCTGGGCTATCACCACTGTGGATACCCTAAGTAGTACTCCTAGTTGTGAAAAATCATAAGTCCTCAACAAACGACGTCGTTGCAGCATCACATTCTATCCAAAACAAAATCCTTAAAAATCCACCAATTCTAAATTTCGTCACCCAATTCCACAGATAATGGCGTCTCTATTGCTCGGAATCGGAGCTCCTCCAATGGCGGCCAGAACCCTCACAATTCCCCCTTCTCTTTCTCTCTCCAAATCCCAAGCCCTATTCAACCCCTCCTCCTCCCTCTCCATCTCCCCACCCGCCCCCACTCTTCCTCTCAGTAAGTAAACTCTCTCTCCTCCCTCCCTCTCTGTCTCTCTAATTTTTCAATTTTTGGGTTCAGTTTTCTGCGGCAGAGGGGACAAGAAAACAGCAAGGGGGAAGCGGTTCAATCACTCGTTCGGAAATGTGGGTTTATTACGCTGAATTATTAGTAATTTTTTGATTTTCTATTTTGGGCATTTATTCATACAATTTGTGGGGATTTTTTTGGTGTGTGAAGGCGAGGCCGAAGGATAAGAAGAAGGGGAGAGGGCCGCCGAGGGTTCCGGCGCCGCCGCTTCCGCCGAGGAAAGACAAGTATGATGACGGCGAGGTGGTCAAGATTGAGATTGATGAGTCTCTGTTTGGCAACTGATTGAATGCGTTTTTTGTGTTTTCTGTAATTTTTTTGTTAAAATCTTCAGCTAGAACTGAGTTTTATTTTGATTATCCAATATTTGAAATTTTGAATATAGAATGTTTCAAGATTATTCATGATTCATAATATTTGAGCTAATTCTGTTTGATTTACTATATTCTATTGAAAATGTGAGACTAAAAAAAAACTTAGTATTGATAATAAATATACATTTAATCATGAAAAAAATACACACTTCTTTATGATAGTAAATTTATCATTGCTAATATATCAAGAATTCTTTATTGGTGATATTGGTGTAGGCTTATTAATTGAATTTGAAATTCCCTTCTCAAAGATTGCATTTTTCTGGGATTTTAGAGCTATATCTGTTTAAAGGTCCCATTTTTAATAAAGTTGAATTTGGTTGATGATCTTTGTAAAGCCTTCTCTGTATTCCCTAGGAAGATTATGATGCGACACAATTACATGCATTAAAGAAAAAAAGATTGGATTTTTACCTGAAAAATTACATTTAACTATTATTCATGACTTACTATTTGAGTAGTTCGCGATTGTAAGCATCTGGAAGATTTGCTGCACAAATTGGCTTAAGAGATCCAAATAAGAATTGCAAGCAAAAAAACACCTTGTAAAGAGCAAAAATAGCAAATCTCATTCAACAATGCTGATATCGTATATTGCCACATAAATTTCAACAGTTATCTAACATAACAATAGAATCACATCTAAGTAAACGAACATGACAACAAATTCACACGAAAATGTATCACTTTTTCTAATCTATTCCACATTTCCACTTGAAACTATTTCAGTCGTTAAGACAGAGAGAGATCACATCTGAAGATTTCACCTTTAGTGCTATAACCACACATACTCTAGGTTCTAAGCAGGTTAAAAACAAACTATATAATCACCAAAGAGTGAGAGACGTTGCTTGGAAACTCCCCTGATGCTAGCTTACGAACTAGATATCATGCATCGAATATGGTTTCATATACAAGACTACCTGCTCATCACATATGTCATCATTGTAACTAGTAAGGTGCATTAGTTAAACAAGAATACACACATTTGATCAAAAAATAGGTTGATGCTTTTAGATTTTCCAAATCCGAGAGATACCAACGAGTTTAAAGCATGAAACGAGTAAGGTGATTGGAGCTGCAATAGAAAACCTATCAAGATATAGCATTTGGAAAATACAAGGCATTTAATCACCATCTTGGTTGATTCAGATTTTCAATCAGAGAGATACCAACACATTTGAACAAATCCAATCTCAAACAAGCAAGTAATTTGAATAAGCAAACACCAATTGATGCCACAATTTACTTCATTTATCACAATTAACACCAAATACACCTTCCACAAAACCACAGCAAAACAGAATTTGAAATATTTTGGAGATTCAACTACCTAAGTTCAAGTTTTGCAGAAATAGGAACAAATTCAATCTCAAACAAGCAAGTAATTGAATAAGCAAACACCATTTGATGCAACATATACTGCATTTATCACTATTAACACCAAATACACCTTCCAAAAAACACAGCAAAACAGAATTTGAAGTTCTTTGGGGAGATTCAACTACCAAGTTCAAGTTTGCAGAATTAGGAACAAAATCCAATCTCAAACAAGCAAGTAATTGTATAAGCAACACCATTTGATGCAACATATACTGCATTTATCACAATTAACACCAAATACACTTTCCAGAAACACAAAGCAAAACAGAAATTGAGAATTTATTTATATACCAACACCACCTTTAAAAAAAAAGATCTGAAAAAATAGGGCAAACCGATTTCACCCCTAACCCTTGCGGCTATCGTAATCGAGAACTTCTGAATCGGTAACCGACCTCGACTGCTGGACGATGGATCGGCCGATCGAGTTGATCCAGTCCTCCTTCTCCTTCTCGGAATCGGCGATGAAGTACATCGTCTCGCTCCGGGTGGACAGCTCGAACGCGAATTGGCGATTCAGCACGTCCTCGGCGCCTTTCACGGTGAGGCAATCGGCGACGGGGATGACGCCGCGGGGACGGGAGGCGCGGGTGACGGTGGATTCCTTGAACCAGAAGAGCTTCCCCTGCTTCAGCACGAACCACCGGCGGCGCCAGGTCTTGATGTACTCGCCCTGCTTCGTCAGCCAGCCGGCGCGCTCCGGCGCGCCCCAGAACTCGACGCCGTCGTAGTCGTCTGCGCCGGCATTGGCTGAGCCAACCACAGCTCGCCATAGGCTTGCCATGGACGGTGATTTTGAGGATGGATTTGATGATCGATAAGTTTCTGTAGCTTTTCTGCTTTTGGTTTATTCTTTATTTATCAATTTCATTTTAATAGGAATCTATTGACATTTTGTGATTATATTACAAGTAAATGTCAAATGTGGTCCTTAATATATATGACTGTTATAAGGTCAAATATGGTCCTAAACATATGACTTTTTTACGATTTTAATCATAAACATTATGTTTACTCTCCGTCCACAAAATATACTACTCTCTCTGTCCCATAAAAGATGTCACACTTGTGGGCACGACACGAGATTTTAGGAGGTATTGTTGTGTGTGGAGAGAAAATATAATTTTTATATTTATGTAAGAAAGAACTTTTAAAAAAAATAGAAATATGACATCTTTTGTGAGACAAGTTAAAAAAGGAAAGTGTGACGTCTATTATGAGACCGAGTGAGTACTATCTTTAGAAAATTAGTCAAAATGCAATAAAAATAAGAAAATAATATGAGGGTTACTATAACGCAACTAAATATAATATGACATCTATTGATCAAATATATTTGTACACATGAATAAAGTGTGATTCTATTTTCAGTTCGACTCTATGGGATATTATTGGGTTGCGTTGCCGCTGATCTCACACACGTAATCGAGAAAACAAAGCACGCAAACGATATAACGTGGTTCGGTGATAAACCACCTACGTCCACGGAGAAGATGACCGGAATCTTATTGATGAACTCTTTACAATTACAATGAACTCACACTCACACTCTACCGCTCACAACCGCTCGCTATCTTGAGAATTAATCTCTCTAGGTGTGTGTGTATATGGTGTAATTCTGCTACTTCACTACTGAGCTCTATCGAGCTATTTATACAAGATGCAATCAAGAAATAAAATCCAACTAACTCTATTTCCCAAAGTTAGTTATAACCGCTACTCGGCTCAAAACCGAACTCTTCCTTCTCGGCTAGTTCCAGCTCAAAGCCGAGCTTCCTTCTTCTGCCTTCTTCTTCTCGGCTAGTTCCAGGCTAGTTCCAGCTCGGTAAACCGAGCTTACCGAACTCCTTTCACCGAACTCCTTTCTAGCCGAACTCCTTTCTAGCCGAGCTAGCTCAAAGCCGAGCTTCATTTCTTGATCTCTTCTTTGAGCTGCAGCTCGGCTCCAACACTCGATCAAATCAGTAGTTTGCACGGACACACTTTCACAAATCTCCACCTTGTCCTTGCAAAACTCCATCAATATCTAGATTCCCTTCTCAATCCTGTTCCATACTTCAACATTCCACAATTTCCACCAACTTCAAGCAATGCTTGAACTTCAAAGTTGGTAGTGACTTGGTTAACATGTCTGAGGCATTTTCTTCAGTGGGAACCTTCACCACATTGATCTTCCCACTCTAAATTTCGTCTCTGATGAAGTGCCTCCTTACATCGATATGTTTAGATCTCTCATGGAACATTTGGTGCTTGGCTAAGCATATGGCTGAATTGCTGTCACAATTAATCATTACTGCTCCCAGCTCTATCCCCAGATCTTGTAAGATTCCTTGTAGCCATTTTCCCTCCTTTGCGGCCTCTGTTAGTGCAATATATTCTGCCTCAGTTGTGGACAATGCGACCACCGGTTGTAGATTCGACTTCCAACTAATGGCTGTACCAAACAAAGTGAATATGTAGCCGCTTTGGGACTTCCTATTATCCAAGTTGGCCGCATAATCAGAATCACAGTAGCCTACAAGAATCTCATCTTTCTCAGACCATGCTTTTCCACCAAATCTCAAACCAATCATAACAGATCCTCCCAAATATTTCAAGATCCATTTCAGAGCCATCCAGTGTTCTCTACCCGGATCAGCCATGTACCTGCTAGCCACGCTTATAGCATGAGCCACATCCGGCCTTGTACATATCATCAAGTACATTATGCTTCCCACTATATTCGCATATGGTATCGCACTCATTTCCCTTCTGATTTCATCGGTTTTAGGCGCCTGTTCTTTGCTCAACTTAAAATGGCCTGCTAATGGAGTAGAGACTGCCTTTGCATTTGTCACCTGATATTTCCTTATCACTTTCTTGATGTACTCAGCTTGCACAAGCCTCAGTTCCTTCTTCTTCCTATTTCTGACAATGTCCATGCCTAGGATTCGTTTTGCCTCCCCAAGATCCTTCATCTCAAACTTTTGTTTAAGCTCATCTTTTACAATCTGCAATTCACTCAAGCTTGATCCAGCTAGTAGAATATCATCTACATACAGTAACAGGTAGGCTATTATCAAATCTCTACTTCTCTTGACATATACACAGCTATCAAAGCTGGATCTCTCAAACTCCATCAGCTCCATTTGCTCATGGAACTTCTTGTTCCACTGCCTACTGCTCTGCTTGAGCCCGTATAGGCTTTTCTTAAGTAAGCAAACCTTCTTTTCTTCTCCAGGCCTTTCAAAACCCTTAGGCTGCATCATATAGATCGTCTCCTCTAGATCCCCATGTAAAAAAGCTGTTTTTACATCGAGTTGATGCAGCTCCCAATCAAAATGAGCTGTCAAGGCCAATAAGATCCGAATGGAGGTGTGTTTTACCACTGGAGAGAACACCTCAGTGTAGTCAATACCTTCTACTTGTGTGAATCCTCTAGCTACCAACCTTGCCTTAAAACGTATGCTTTCAACTTCCCCAACTTCAACCTTCTTCTTAAATAGCCACTTGCAACTTATGAGTTTCTGAGTCCCTGGGTCATTCACCAGAATCCAAGTCCCATTTCTCAACAAGGACTCTATTTCTTCTTCCATGGCTCTCATCCACTTCTGACTTTCTTTGCATTTTATGGCTTCTTCATAGGTTGAAGGCTCTGAGAACATGAGCACCTCTGCTATACAAAGAGCAAAGAAGCTCATATCATAATCTGAAAACCTGCTGGGCAAGCCTGCATTCCTTCTTGGATTTCTTCTGTTTCCTTGATTTGATGGATCTCCACCTCTTGTGTTTTCATCTGACTGAGAACTGGAAGCTCCACCTTCTTCTTGGTGTTCAGAGATTTCAACATCCTCATCAGCATCAGACCAAGCAGATTTCTCATCAAACTCAAACTCTTGAATGCTAGAGCTACTGTCACCACCAGGGGGTGCTTTACTTTTCTTGAATGGCATTTCTCCTTCATCGAACACTACATCTCTACTCACAATGATATTCTGACCCCCTTCATCCATATTCCACAACCTATATCCCTTCACTCCATCTTGGTATCCCAACATCACACATTTTCTTGCTCTTGGTTCCAACTTATTCTGCTTGATATGTGCATAAGCCGCACACCCAAAAATCTTCAAGCCTGAGTAGTCTCCCAAAGTTCCATACCATCTCTGATCAGGAGTCTCATTAGAAATTGATGAAGAGGGGCATTTGTTAATCAGATCAGCTGCAGTAGAAACAGCCTCTGCCCAAAATTTCTTTGGCATTCCAGAGTAGAACAACATGCATCTCACTCTTTCTAGCAACGTCCTGTTCATCCTCTCTGCCAGCCCGTTCTGTTGAGGGTTCCTTGGCACGGTCCTATGCCTTCTTATCCCTTTCATTTTACAGAAGCTATCAAACTCAGTAGATAAGAACTCCATCCCATTATCAGTTCTTAAGTACTTCAGCACTGACCCTTTCTCATTTTCATATCTAGTATGCCATTCTCTAAACCTCTCAAATGCTTGAGACTTCTCTTTGAGGATGTAAACCCATACCTTTCTTGAATAGTCATCTATAATAGATATGAAATACTTACCTCCACCTATGGATTCTGCTGGAGAAGGCCCCCATAAGTCACTGTGAGCATATACAAAGGGAGCTGTTGTAGTGTGCTTTCCACCAGAGAATGGTAGCCTTTTTGCCTTTCCAAGAATACAAGACTCACATTTATTGAGCCTCTCTGATGTCCCCAGCCTCATTACACCCAGCCTAGCAAGCTCCTTGATGCCTTTTTCCCCCACATGCCCAAGTCTAGCATGCCACAGATCCAGGCTCTCTGACTGAGTAACATTTGCTGCATTGATCACGGTTTCACCCACCAAGTAATACAGGCTATTCTTTCTTTTGGCCTCCATGACTATTCTGGGACCCTTTGTCACCCTGAGTACTCCGTTACTGGACTCAAACCTGTAGCCCTTGGACTCCAGCAGCCCTAAAGAAATCAAGTTTCTCTTGATCTGAGGTATGAACCTCACTTCTGTGAGAGTTTTTACACTACCATCACTCACCTTCAGCTTGATTTCTCCAATCCCTCTAACATCACATGTCTGATCATTCCCCAACATTACTGATCCTGTGTGTGCTGTCAACTTTTGAAACCAGGATCTGTGGGAGCATATATGAAAGGAGCAACCCGAGTCCATGATCCAAGATTCTTCAATTCTTGCCCCTGAGAGTATATTCAAGGCCTCATTGGCCTCCACTTCCTGAGCAAGATCTGCAGTATTTGAACCTGCATTGATCGCTTGTTCTTGCTTCCTTTTCCAAGCAAAACATGCCTTCTTCAAGTGACCCGGCTTTCTGCAATAGTAGCAGCTTCTAGTCTCCCTCTCTCCCTCAGCCTTATCTTTGTTTTGTTTCTTCTTGTTGAAAACTTTCTTGTTCTGACCCTTCTTCAAGAAAAGACTCTCAGCCACTGGATCATTTTGTCTAGTAGAAGTGGAATAATCATTCTTATGCGATTCCTTCATTTTCAGAGCAGAATGAATTTCTTCATATGTAACCTTGGACTCTCTTCCAAGTAACACCGCATCCTTGAAGTGTTCAAAACTCTTAGGAAGCGAATTCAGCAGCATCAAGGCTTTATCTTCATCCTTGATCATTTCATCGATATTTTCCAAATCATCTACACACTTACCAAATTCTTCAAGTTGCTCTGTAATTCCTCTCGCATCTGAGAATCTGAATGCAAGGAGCTTCTGCTTCAGGTGTAAACGATTTGTAATGGACTTGGTCATGTACAATGACTCAAGTTTTGTCCATACTCCCGCAGCTGTCTCCTCTTTGGAGACTTCCCTCAGAACCCTATCTGACAAATTCAAGATTAGGGTGCTGTAGGCTCTATACTGCATATCCTGAAGCTTTCCTTTCTCTTTTTCATCGACCTCCGCTTCTTTCTCGGCATCGACTTCATTCTTCAAGATATTCCATAGGCCCTGCTGCATCAAGATGGCCTTTATCTTCAACCTCCACAGCCCAAAGTCATTTTTCCCGGTGAACTTCTCCACCTCAAACTTAGCTGTAGACATTTCTCAAACAGACGGTGGGCAATCGCCAAGATCAGCTCAAGTACCGGAATTCTTGGACCCTAACTATCACAGAAAGCAATCAAGAACTCCTTTGGGAAATTCCCACAGACGGCGCCACCTATTGGGTTGCGTTGCCGCTGATCTCACACACGTAATCGAGAAAACAAAGCACACAAACGATATAACGTGGTTCGGTGATAAACCACCTACGTCCACGGAGAAGATGACCGGAATCTTATTGATGAACTCTTTACAATTACAATGAACTCACACTCACACTCTACCGCTCACAACCGCTCGCTATCTTGAGAATTAATCTCTCTGGGTGTGTGTGTATATGGTGTAATTCTGCTACTTCACTACTGAGCTCTATCGAGCTATTTATACAAGATGCAATCAAGAAATAAAATCCAACTAACTCTATTTCCCAAAGTTAGTTATAACCGCTACTCGGCTCAAAACCGAACTCTTCCTTCTCGGCTAGTTCCAGCTCAAAGCCGAGCTTCCTTCTTCTGCCTTCTTCTTCTCGGCTAGTTCCAGGCTAGTTCCAGCTCGGTAAGCCGAGCTTACCGAACTCCTTTCACCGAACTCCTTTCTAGCCGAACTCCTTTCTAGCCGAACTCCTTTCTAGCCGAGCTAGCTCAAAGCCGAGCTTCATTTCTTGATCTCTTCTTTGAGCTGCAGCTCGGCTCCAACACTCGATCAAATCAGTAGTTTGCACGGACACACTTTCACAGATATGTTGGCTCTTTGGATGATCAGCCGCCTTTCGCACCCTCCAAATCCGTCATTGTATTAAAGTTGAAATGAAAATTCAGAGAAATAGTATTGATCATTGATGATGGAGCTTATGACTGAAGCTACTATCAATTAATGATTTTTTTAATCACACCATTATTCTATCATTCTATGATTCTATCAGAACTTAATATAGCCAATAATTTATAGTTTACTCAGTCAAATCAGCCCGGTAAATAAACTTATTTGACGGAGCTTATTAATGAAGCTTTCAAATAATTATTCAAAAGAACATCAATTTATGGTTTAATTAGTTCAATTAATTGTTAATAAAAGACATTTTTTTTAGATACGAAAATTAAAAACAATGTGTTAAATAAATCCGTAATAAATAAAGTAAGAGAAATATATCCTGCATGTAATTACCGGATTAGGATAGTTAGAACTAATTGTCACAAAAGTAATTATTTTACCTCCATTTTCGCTTTTCTTTTTAATTTTCTCAGTATGATTTTTTGACGATATTTTCAGTGTTATTTTTTGTCTTAAAGAAATGAATTTTCAATTAAAGGAAAAGGAAAGGGAGAGAATCAATAGAAGCAAAATTGCCCAATTGATTCCACTGCCGAATCAGAAACTCGGAGAATTTGCTGCAAATCCTTGAAATTCGAAATAGTAAACATCGGAGATGGCGGATGCCAAGAAGATGCGGAGCGAAGCGAGCACCAGCGGCGGGGGTGGAAGAGGCGAAAGCGTGGTCGGCGACGTCGGTCGCCGGAAAAGCACTTGTGGCTACTGCAAATCTGGAGCCCGCACCAGTGTTTCTCATGGTGAGTGCATCGATTGCTCGTGGCTCCCCGATTTGTATGATTCAGCTGTGGAACTTTTGAACAAGTGAACGAACTGTCACTTTAGCAATTAGAAATGCGTTTTCGGTAGGAGAAATGATTGGGGATTTGAGGTTAGGTTTTTGATGTTGTTATTCGTTTGGAGAGAATTATGTTTTTCTGTGATTAGGTGTTGGATGAGAATTGTTGGTTACTAAATATCGCAATTTTTGAGCTTAATGATGATGTAAATGAGTTATGTTATGAATTTTGGAAATCTTATTTTGTAGGGCTTTGGGCACATAGTTTGACGGTTGACGATTATCAAGGTTAGTTCTTTGCTTGATTCTTCAATATAATACAGTGCTATCAATTCTCTTCAGTAATTTTCTCCCACTGCTTTGTTTCTATAGCTTGGGAATCGGTTTGATACACTTGCTACTTTTGAGATTCATTTGGTTAATCAGGTCTAAATCAGTGTTATATAAATTCTAGTGGTTATCATTTACAAAATGTGCTATGCTGACGAGCACTCTTAAATAGTCCTGTGGCTCATATTTTCTATGTGAGAGAAATTAAGCACCAAATCCAGTGCAGTTTTGGTTTGTTACAGGGAACTGATGATATACTGTTAATAATTTTGTTATAATTTAATTGGTGAATGGTGATGCTGTATAATTTTTACTAGACTAGGCTGAGTTTTCTCAAACCTTTTTTTCGCTCTAGCTCTCCTTGACAGAGGCTGGAGAAGATCTGGCTGTTTCCTGTACAAACCCGATATGGAGAAAACATGCTGCCCCTCATATACTATTCGTCTCAAAGCTGCTGACTTTGTTCCTTCAAAGGAACAAGTGCGCGTGTCTAAAAAGATGCAAAGGTATACCCATAACTCCACCATTTCATTGTATGCAAATTAATTCATTTATTTACTTAATGCAAGCCTTCTGCTGGTTCTCTATATTAATGCATGAGCTCTATAAACGGCTTGGTAGTTGGTCAGCTTTTAAAATACTAATCAATTTTCTGAATTTGATTGTCCTATGATTTGCCTGTTTGACTAAAGACATGATAAGGAACCTGTCAGTTTCCTAGCATAATCCCCGTCTGTAATATTTTTATCTGCTTGAATATCCCTTGCAGTCTTGATGCTTCCTCGATTTTAGTATCTTTCCCTTGATGTCTTGAGGATGTTTATGTTGCTTCATTTGGAACTTTAGTTACTTGTCACAAACAATCCTTATTTTGGAAAGTTTCCAATGGGTAAATAGCTAAATGTGAGTTGATCTTTCTAGGTTTTTAAATCGCACATTAGATGTGACCACAACAGGCAAGTCAGCTAATGAGCTGAATTCTGCGGCCGCTTCCAGCTCTGGAGATAACTGCGAAAAAAAATCTGCTACAGTGGATTCCTCCAAAGTTGATGGCAAAGATAAGGATAAAACTGGTCAGTCTGTGCATTTCTTGTCAGACCAGATTGATAAAACAGTAGAGCTATGTGTAGAATCTGGCGAATTACCTGCTAACATACAGCTGCCAAAGGCTTCCGTCAAACAAGTGACACCAGCTAAAAGAAAATTGCAAGCAGAAAACTCAGAAGAACTGATGTTCTCCTGCAATGTTGCCTTCCAGATTGTCGCTACTATACGGCGACTAAAGAAAGAAGTTGAGCATGTGAAATCAGTTGAACATGGACTCGGAGGGAACAAAGATGCCGTCTCTGACCTTTCCCCTCAGAAGACTGCTGAAATTTTGGTGAGCCACTTGAAGCCGCTAGCACAATCCCATGGTTTGTCAGTTAGAGCTTGCAACGGACACATAAATTTCTATTCTGCTATAGAAAAGGCTGATCTGGTGGAAGTTGGTAGAAGCACAGGCTCCAAAACTCCTCTCTCAGATGCTGATGCTAATAAAAGAACTCTAAAGAAAAACACTGAAGGAGGCAGCCAAGAAAGGAGGATTGAGCTTCGATTAAATAAATCTAGCTTTGATTATGAAGAGTACTGTTTATACAGAAAATATCAACTCAGGGTGCATAACGATACACCTGAGCATGTGACTGAAAGCTCATACAAGAGATTTTTGGTTGACACTCCTTTAGTATATGTTCCACCGAATGGTGATGGCTCGGTGCCCCCGTGTGGCTTTGGCTCTTTCCATCAGCAGTATGTGGTAGATGGGAAGCTAATTGCTGTTGGGGTTATTGATATATTGCCAAAGTGTTTGTCGAGCAAGTATTTATTTTGGGATCCTGATTATGCATTTCTATCACTTGGGAAATATTCAGCTCTAGAAGAAATCAAATGTGTTCAGGTGAACCAAGTACATTGCCCCATGCTTCAGTACTATTATCTTGGCTATTATATTCACTCGTGCAGCAAAATGAGGTACAAAGCTGCATATCGACCATCTGAACTCCTCTGTCCTCTTCGCTACGAGTAAGTACACCCAATTACTGCTTTTATTAGCCTATTACTAGAGCACACAACACATTCACAAATAAAAATTCCATAGTGAAGCTTTTGTGAGATGTAGTACAAAGAGTATTCTTCATAAATTTCAACTTGTTACTTATTCACATTACAAGTTTTGATTGTCAGACTTTGCATTCCAGTTTCTGTGTTCCAGTAACTTATTATACTCTAATTTGTCAGGTGGGTTCCATATGATATCGCAAAGCCACTTCTTGATAGAAAAAAGTATATGGTCTTATCAGATCATGCCACTCTACAAAACGAAGATTCATCGCTGTTGAAGGTGAGTGATGGGCACATGGAAGAGCAGCAAAATGAGCTTGACCAGGAGACCACGGATGATGTCGGTATGCACGATGATGAAATGACTGAACTCGACTCGGATTCATCCGACGTTGAATCAGACTCAGAAGTTGGTGCCTCAACCACTGTGGTCCTGGACGATGCCGACCTTGATAATGTTTTGATTGGAATAAGAGGACTTCGTCTCCGATACAAGGTATATTCTCTTATCAAAATGTTTACTTTTGTTGTGCCAATGCCATAATGTGATAGTCATGTTAAACATCGATTGAAGGACCTTAAACACGCGTTTGATCCGAGTCAGAGGAAGTTCCTGGAAACGCAGTTAGAAAGATATGCCATAGCTGTGGGTACTGAGCTCTCAGGCCAGATGGTTTACACAGCAGGGTAGATCTCATCTCTTCGAGGGCATATATTGGTGATCGACGGTCTGGATCTTCGCAAGGTAATTCGGCTTTCGGAGCTACACAGCTGGGAGTTTATCTATTGTTCCACCAGATATGGTGCTCATTTCATTTTCCATCTGTTTCTGCTGTTACTTTCTCTATTAACACTTCATGAAATTACAAGGTGTTTCTGTAATTAATTGATTTGTATATTTCAGATGTTCAAATGAATTATAGACTTGTTTGACTCAGCTACAATATGTTATTATCTCCAATTATGATTTTTTACTTTGATGTTGATATTGTACATTTTTACTTTGTCGCGTGGGGGCCACAACATGATTAGGACCGATGCATGCACACACCCTTGGGTAGGAGAAAAGGCCAAATTAGATGAAGGTGATTTACCTAATCTTCCCTATTTAAAAGCAGTGATTAAAGAGACACTGAGGTTGTACCCAGCAGGCCCACTACTTGTACCAAGCCAAACAATCGAAAAATGCATACTAGAGGGCTACGAGATTCAACCTAACACAACAGTTTTCGTTAACGCGTGGGCGATTACACGAGATCCCGAGTATTGGGACGATTCGAACGAGTTTAGGCCCGAGAGGTTCTTGGATACTAATATCAGCATCACATGACATGACTTCGGAGCGATCCCGTTTTGATCGGGCCGTAGAATTTGCCCCGGAATATCGATGGGACTTGCAAACGTGGAGCTCACGGCTGCAAGTCTTGTTTATCATTTTGACTGGAAGATGCCTCATGGTCATGAGCTGAGGATATTGATACAGATGTGCCGGGGATTACTATGCATAAGAAAAATCCACTTATCCTTGTGGCCAGAGAGACTGTGTTGTTTAGTATACTTTTTTTAAAGGCATGTATGTATGTATATTAATAATGCAACTCCGTTCATGACATGTTTTCATTCTATCTTTAGTAGGTAAGGATTTGTCTTAGTTCTCGTGCCAGATCAATTGCACGGAGGGAGTATTATTGATACACATAAACTAGTATACTATATACATAAGTCGGAAATTTGAATTATCATTGTTATGGGTACATTAAAATTCATTATTGATTCTCTTAAAATGATTTAGTTTCACAATCTAAGGATAAATAGTGGATTTGAAAAATTCAGTGCTCCACGCATACCACGGTGGACAACTGATGTAGTATGTCCTACCAATAAAATTTTGACAACTAGATATATACATGGACACACCTCCACCTATAAACACACATGGCTGCATATGTATAGAAATTTTGTACGTCCCTTATATAACACATATGCCTCTATACACACACATTAATTACGTTGTATTTAATGCACTTAAATCTTTCACATTAAATAAATATAGATTGTGGAGAAAAATTTACATACTGATAATAGTCATCAGCAATTTACATTGTGGAAAGTATATTTTTTATTGCTAGCATTGCATATAGGAGTAATATTTAAAACTGAAAGAGATACTAATACTTAAAAGAGAAGTATACAATATACAAGAATATATGCAAGAAATCAAACGGTTACAATGCTAAAACTTGTCTTTCAGATGCTGAAGGTGCTGAAAGAATAAAAAAGATACTGAAATTGAGTTATAATTATTTGCCTTCACCATCTCTGAAGAAATGTTTTGCATACTGTTCAATTTTTCCTAAAGGTCACAGGGTTTGGAAGCGGCAAGTGATTGAGCAGTGGATGGCAGAAGGTTTTCTTCAACCAGATGAAAGAAATGAGATGGAAGATGTGGGAAATAAGTTTTTCAACGTTCTTCTACACAACTCTTTGCTTCAAGTTGCATGGCGAGATGGATATGGAAATGTAGAAGGTTGTGTGATGCACGATCTAGTGCATGATCTTGCATCTTCTGCTCTATCTAACAATGCAGACGGTACCATCTCCATCCGATACATGTTTCTCGAAGAAGAATCAAGTCATATTTCGAAAGGAGTGGCCAAGCAATTGCGTACATTAATCTTGAAAAGTGGAACTTCTAATACCACGTTCTCAGACTTCCAATGACTGCATAATCTAACTCTCAATGATCGTAATATTACAGAGTTGTCCAATTCAATTAGGAAGTTGATACATTTGAGATATCTTGATATTTCAAATACATGTATTAAAGACTTGCCGGAGTGGATTGGTGAACTCAGCCACTTGCAAACGTTAAGATTATCACATGTTTCGTGTTCGCAGAAACTGGCAAACACGTTGAAGTACTTGGTTAACTTAAGGCATCTGTATATCAAAGATGTAGAGTTGCCTGCGGAGATTGGGAGATTAACAAGTCTCCAAGCACTACCTTACTTCAATGTGGGCGAAGAGAAGGGCTATCATATTGAAGAACTCGGAAGTTTGAATGATATCAAAGGAGAATTAGCAATCAGAAGTCTTGAGAGGGTGCGTGACAAGGAAGAGGCTATGAAAGCCAATATATTGCAGAAGCAACACTTATCTGAGTTGCGGTTTGAATGGGGATTGGATTGTTGGGGTGAAAGAAATGATGAGAGTGTGTTGGAAGGTCTCAAACCTCATGCAAATCTGAAGGAGTTGGCAACCGAACACCACCCTAGTATATTGGGTTAAAATGGGTAAAATTGAATCATAATCTTTCTACGAGACGAAAGCCCAACATAACGTCCTCGAAATATATGTCGATCCCTTTGGGGAAGTACCTAAATAGTTGTGATTAATTTCATACACTTATTAGAGATAACAAAGTACGGGCCGGGGCCGAGGCTGAGCTCATTAGACCGAAAGGGAAAATTTGGGCCTAAAAATATGTTTTTTGTTTATTTATATGGCAAGCCAGGGCCATATGGGCTATATATATCTTTGGATTGGACCGGCCCAACCCAATATCTTACTGGCCCATAATCTATATGGTCAGATTAGTTAATTATATATGTAAAAAAAATTAATTAATTTTGTCACTTTATATATATATACCTCTTTATAGCTTCATTCAGGTCTGATTCATTCATTGTAGTTGAATGCATCATCAAACCCCAATTTGTTCTTCAAAAGGTCAACCTTGAACAAGCCATAACGTTTAGTTTGTTAATAGCCTCCAATAAATAAAGTTAAATTCTCAATTGATGCTTGATTAACATATATACATATAATCAAAGTGGAGAAAAAATTTCAGTGGTCCATCCACGAGGTGTCAATACCAAAGGTATGCCCTACTAATAGATACTTGACAAGTGGAATTATATATAGTTATGCTTCCAACTAGATATATAAACAATAGAAACATTAAATTAGGGATATACTAATATGCACACTAATTTTAAAGAGCTAATGTACATCCAATCATGTGCTGCCACGTGGCACGAAAAATGCAATATTGAAAAGGATAAAATGCAATATACATTTGTAGAAGCTATAGATGAATTTCGGCAGATTGTATTTTTGTTATATGCAGATTGCATTTTTTATTGTAGAGTTTTGCATTTTAGATATAGACTGTTTATTTGCATTTTATATATAGACGGATTGCATTTATATATAATTTATTTTGCATGGTAAACAATTTATGTCAACATGCAAAACTCAACAATATAGAATGCAATTTGCCTATAACTAAAATGTAATCTACATGAAAATTGATTAATTACAAATGTTGTGTGTGAGTTAGGCAAATGTAGTGAGGTTAATACCTAATGACCTATGCACAACCACAAATACAATAAAATTTGCCAGCCATAACCTAAAGTCATAAAGAAAAAAAACACACTGAGACCCGTTCAGTGACCTTTTAGGTAGGGCTGGTAAATCGTGCGGATTGGGTCGTTATCGGGTCAACCTGATAATGACCCAACCCAATAAGGCCTAACCTGAACCCGACCTGTTAAGGAAACTGTAAATCCGAACAAGAACCCGACCTGCTACCTTCAAATCCGAACACGACCCGCACCCGACACGAACCCGTTATCGACACGATATAATATGGGTTGACACGACACGATAACAACCCGAACCTGATATTACACGATTAAAACCTAATATTACACGATTAAACCTTAATTTTTAACCTAATTTACACAATTAAAATTCGTTTTATACTATTTAAACCTAATTTATAAGAAATTAAAAAATTAAAGTAATATATATTTTAATAAATAATAATAAAAATAATAATATTATTTCTTAATGGGTTACCCGTATCCGACCCGCATCCGACCCGAACCCAACCCGAAATTATCGAGTTCTTAATGGGTCAACCTGATAAGGACACGGATCCAATAAGACTTGACCCCAACCCAATAATTTAGTGCGGATTCGTGTCAGATTATCGTGTCGTGTCGAAAATTGCCAGCCCCACTTTTATGGCCTGGTGGGGCCCATGTAATTGGATTTTTTTTTCAAGTGTTCAGTGTTTAAGAATTGCGGCTGTTGTTAATTTTTGTTTTTTTATTAAATGGGTGCTGACGAAAGTACACCCGACTATTATAGAGAAGCGCATAAATGGGTGCGAACTATCTTTTTTTGGTCCATGACTATTATAGAGAAGCGAACTATCTTTTTTGGTCAACGAAATTTGTCAAAGTATCATTTTAGATCCGCGAACTTTAAAAATATCATTTGAGGTTCGTTAACTATGAGTTAATATCAATCGAAGTACTTTTTTACTATTTTCATATTTTTTGGACGAAAATACCCTCAATACCTTGAATGTATATATTTTTAATAAACTTATCACAAACTCATATTAGACCAAACAAAGTGTAAAGTTTGTTATATTTTAGACCAATTTTCAAGTTCGTGGGAAATATCATATCTTGGCAAAAGTTGATGATTTTAGAGACCGATATCCCTTTATAAAACAATATGTATTGGAAAAAAATGCTTCCTGTTATGTGTTGAAAATTTGGAAGTGCAATAAATTGAAAGGAATAATTTTCTTTAACCAAGCGTGAAATATGTTTATTTTTAGATGTGTGGGGCTGGTCCGAGGAGTACTATAGAATTGATCATGCTTATGAAATAAATGTTGGAAAAAATAACAGAGGAGTAATATAATACTAGTATAATAAATATCAATTATTGATCAACCATTGGCGGCGGATTATAATAAATATCAATAATTGATCAACCATTGGCAGCGGATTCAAAATATAATTTGGATTGGAAATTTGTATTCTCAACTTATAACGTTTAGAAGACTGCAATATTTTAGTTTAATTTAAGCCCACATAATGGTGGTTGAATTTAATCTCCATGCCGGGCCCACGAGTAATTTCAATTTGATTGAAGGATGGTAAAATTATATTATGAAATTTCAACATGAAAATATTAATATTATAATATAAGAATAATATTATTATTGTGTATCTAATTAACAACCTCCCCTGCTGTGACTGAATGCACAACATGAGATCCAAATCCGAACTATTTAGTGGTATTACTTCCACTCAAATTCAAATGTTCTATCCCTTTGACCCGTGAACTCAAGCGTCGATTTCTCTTGACTAGGTCATCTAGAAATAACAAACAAAATATAAAGTTTGTTATATTTTAGATCAATTTTCAAGTTCGTGGGAAATATCATATCTTGGCCAAAGTTGATTTTAGAGACGTATAGCCTTTTATAAAACAATATATATTTGGAAAAAAATTATTTCCTGTTATGTGTTGAAAATTTGGAAGTGCAATGAATTGAAAGGAATAATTTTCTTTAACCAAGCGTGAAATACATTTATTTTTAGATGTATGGGGCTGGTCCGAGCAGGAGTACTATAAAATTGACCATGCTTGTGAAAAATAAATGTTGGATTTATTGCAGGAGAACTTGAAAATATAAATGACTATAGAGGAGTAATATAATACTAATATAATCCTAGTACAATAAATATCAATAATTGATATAAAACAATGAAGCTGAACACCAGAATTCCACCAGAATTAACGGCAAAATGGGTGAGGAAATTAGCAACAAGCAAGTGATACTAAAAAACTATGTCGAAACATCTTTGAAAGAATCCGATATGTCGCTTAGAACTTCCAAAATTCAGCTTAAAATTCCCAGCGGTTGCGACGGCGCGGTTTTGGTGAAGAATCTCTACTTATCCTGCGATCCTTTCATTATTAACCGCATGAAGAAGCGAGAGGTCTATATTGCTTCTTACACGCCGGATTCTGTAAGTTTAGTTTTTTTATTGAAATTTTTCTTGTTGAAATTAATTTTTTCTTCTTGTTGGAATAGAATTTGTTATATACGTCTTGATTCAAATTAAAAAAAATTGACTTAGGGCATTAGCAATGGAGCGCCCTATGCACCGCCACATCATCATTTTATCCTCCTACCCTTCCGCCTGCAGTGGGGCGCCCTATAAGCCGCCCTAAGCATTTTCTTTATTTGAATATTTAAATAACCACAAAAATTGGAAAAAACCTTCATTTCATTTAAAATTAATACATTACAATACGAATTAAAAAAATACGCATTCTCAACGACGACATCGAATAAGGCTCGAGTCAAGGTCCGACTTACGCCCTCCGAAGTACTCCAGTTGTCGTCGTGGTTCATTTTTGTTTGTGAGAGATGATCGAAATATTCGTATGGAAAGTGAGAGATGATCGAAATATTCGTATGAAAAATAGAATGAGAAACGAGGTTTAAATAGACAAAAATTTGAAAAAAAAATGAAAGCAGGTTGCATCGTCCGCGCCATCATCCGCGTCGCCCACAGTGGGCGGACGATGGCGCGGACGATGCCCTATCGTCCGCGGACGATCTATAGGGCACAGAGATGCATCGGGCATCATCCGCACACCCACAGTGGCGAACGATGGCGCGTCCGAAGCATCGGGCTGCCTACCGTCCGTCCCATTGCGGATGCCCTTATACCCCTTCCGTCCCCAACAACTCCAATTTTATAAATTACCACTGCCGCTCTACCCTCTCCTCCTCCCCTTTGTTGCCGTCCACCCTTTCTCTCCCATGAGCCATCTAAAAGAAATTCAATTAGAAAAACTCAAATTCCTCCTCGTCTTAACACGATTGTGTCCTCTGTCCGGCACACTAGATTCTCGACCTCCCTCTCTTTTCCCTTTTGATCTCCTCTCTCAAAAGAAGATCTCGACGCCTCTTCTTCTTCGTTATGGGTTGCCTGCTGTCCTCCGAGGGCAGCGCTACTGCTGTCCGAAGTCAAACCGCCGCCGTCGCAGGTCGCCGCTGCCTCCGGCAGGCGTATATTACAGCTGCTGCCATGTGCCATTCCAGCTCCGGCTGCCTCATTTTTTCTAGTTAAATTCTTAATTCAATTCCATGTTCTTTAAGGTTTGATTTAATTTGCAGATTACATGAATGCAAATACATAAAAGAAAATTGAAATTGGATGGTGGGACCTTTACAACTAGATCAGTTAGATTAGCAAATGGTTTATGCAACTCTAAAGGAATTTGGCCTTGGTGGGCGGAGGAATTGAGATGGGCGTTTTCTGGCATGAGAGCGAGGGAGGGTTTGGAGCTGGAGATGGTGGTTGATGGAATAAAATAAATCAAAAATTGTGTTAAAAATATTAGGGATAATTTGGTCAGTTGTTACACACAATGAAAGAAATAATATGAAAAAAGAAGTAAAAATACATAAAAATTCGAAAATCCCTTATTTCAAAAAATTCGTGTGCCATGGTCCCATGTTTCGAAAGGTCAACGAATTTAATCTCAAATTTCGAAAGGCCTGCAAATTAATGGGGGACGGAGGGAGTAATAGATGATCTCATTGGAATATAATAGTACTCCCTCCGTTCCTTGTTATTAGAGACATTTCTTTTCGGCACAAATTTTAAGAATAGTGTGTTAAATTGATGGTGAAAAAAGTAAGATAGAGTAAAGCAAGAGAGATGAAGAGAGAATAAAGGAAAATGGAGATTTACTTTTTGCCAAAAATAGAAATGACTCAATTAACTTGGAACTTTCTAAAATAGAAATATGACTCTATCAACATGGAACGAAGGAAGAAATAAAAATTGTATCTTTCCATAGTTAAAATGTTGGTTTTGTCTTTTTGAGGTTCTTGTTTGATGAATAGTTTGAGATTTTGGGGAGAAAAATAAAAACTGTATCTTTAAATTGATAAAATGTTTGTTATGTCTTTTTGGTGTTTCTGCAGAGGTCTTGTTTAATGAATAGTTTGAGATTTTGGGGAAAGAAATAACAAAATGTTATCTTTCCATTAATACAATGTTGGTTGCATCTTTTTTGTGTTTCTGATATTAGTTGATGTTTGACCTTTTTCTGGTGACAGCTTATTACTGGATATGGAGTGTCGAAAGTACTGGATTCGTCTCATCCAAATTTCAAGACGGGTGAGCTAGTTTGGGGGTTTACTAGCTGGGAGGAGTATAGCCTTATTAAAGATCCAAACATATTCCTTACTGGCTGGCAGGAACATAGCATTATTAAAGATCCAAAACTATTGCTTAAGGTTCAAGATAAAGATTTGCCTCTCTCTTATTATACAGGGATTCTTGGTGAGTTTCTCGAGCCCATTGTGATGATCAGCTTATTTAGCCTATAGCCTTTAAATTCCACGCTTGATTCCTGCTTCCTAATTCTGAGGTAGAACTAGTTGTTTATCTAGTTATGTATGCAGTTAAACTGTTAACGAAACAAGTTGTTGATGAAGTATATATTCTTGAATTAGGAGGGAAATAGATTGGGAAATATTTGATTTGTGGCGTGTATCTTGATAATTTCTGAAAAACAACGATAGGAGATGTACGAACGTGAGACTGAAAATCAACGTGTTTCGTGTTATCATTTTAGGCATGCCTGGCATGACAGCTTATGTTGGTTTTTTCGAGTTTTGCTCTCCCAAAAAGGGGGAAACTGTGTATGTCTCTGCTGCATCCGGAGCTGTTGGTCAGCTCGTTGGTCAGTTTGCAAAGACAGCAGGTTGTTACGTTGTTGGGAGTGCAGGGAGCAAGGAAAAGGTAAGAATCTAATGGCTTATCGAAAACTTATTAGATCGTTGGCTAGATTGGTTGTCGATTTATGTGCTATTTTTCTTCCGTGGCAAGTTTATGTTTCACATTTGATGAACAAGTCGGCTGTTGCATTGATGAAGGTCGATATCTTGAAGAACAAATTCGGGTTTGACGAAGCATTCAACTACAAAGAAGAGCGAGACTATAATGCAGCGTTGAAGAGGTGACCTTTTGCCTCCCTATGATCTATCATTTCTATAAAAATGTGTATTCTTATTTAACATTGAAGAATAGTTAGTAATTTAACACACAATACATATTTATGTTCTTATATAAGAAAAGAATCCTTTTGTATCCAACACAAATTTCATAAAAACTACCAAAACACCGCGAAGTTTGGTAAAAACCACGAAGTATGAATCAGTTCGCAATAATCCCACGTCTGTGGATAACAAATCCAAATATATAATTTTTTTGGTTAGTTTTTTGAAAGAATTTGACCAAATTTTATAGTTTTTCCGACAATTTGTCGTTATATAGATAATACTCACAAATTTGTGTCGTTGTTCATTAGGCACTTCCCCGATGGCATCGACATCTACTTTGAGAACGTAGGAGGAAAGATGCTCGAAGCGGCTCTAAGCAACATGAGACTCCACGGTCGTGTTGCTGTTTGTGGGATGATCTCCCAATACAGCCTCGAGCAGCCCGAAGGCGTCCACAACTTGCTTAACCTATTGACAAAACGGATCCGTATGGAAGGATATATCGTTAGCGACCACTACCATCTCTACCCGAAGTTCCTGGAGATGGTTGTGCCTCTAATCAAGGAAGAGAAGATCACATATGTCGAAGACATAGCCGAAGGCATTGAAAGCGCGCCTGGGGCTCTCGTTGGCTTATACTCCGGTCGCAACGTCGGGAAGCAAGTGGTAGTGGTTGCTCGTGAGTAATTCTGTTTTTCGCAGAGTGAATCATCGGAAATAAGGAAGGATTTAAATAAGGGTATAATCATGAATTATAAATATATAATCATGAATTTGATGTATTGTTATTAATTGAAACATGAAGGACTTAAATAAGGCTAATCATCCCAAATAACAGAATCTGTATTGCAATTTTATTGATTTTCAAACTATTGCACAAATTATGAGACAACACCTCCAATACTTCATTTCTTATTTATCTCTTCCATTTACTATTCATGGCTCTCATTATTTCATTTTCTATTTAATTTATTTATTATAAAACTTAATTAAAATACAAGATTTCTGAATTTTAACTTCCATAGACGTCTCTGGTAGGGATGTCAATCAGGTCGGCGCAGCGGGTTTCGGGCCAACTCTACCCGAGTTATGGGTCAATCAGATACGGGCTAATCGGGTAGTGGTTTTTTTCAGGTTATAGAAGTTCAACCCTAACCCTAAAAACTCGGGTTTCGGGCTAGCCCAACAGGATAATCGGGTTGCTGCCGATAAATTTAACATGTGATCAATCCAATAAATAATGTTGAAAATAAGATATATTCATAAAATGTAAAACATTTAATTATGATAAATTTGAGATATATGCTTAAATTCAAACATAAACACGATTAAATACTAATATTTGAGATTTATGCAAAATAAAACATAGTTGTAATATTTATGCAAAATTTGAGATATATGCAAAATATTTGTAAATTTTAAGTTGTAATTTGTAAATTTTAAGTTGTAATTTGTAATTTTAAAGTTGTAATTCGTAATATAGTTGAAATTTGTATCAATAAAATTGCATTTGTACACCGCATTATTCTAATTTTATTTATGCAAGTATATTTACATTTTTTACTTGAATTACAATTTTAACAAAAAAAATAAAAATAAAATAAACATCAATCGCCGAACTGGCCCGGAACCGGACAGGAACCGGCTGTTCCGGACCTTGACGTGAACTGCCGGTTCACGGTTCAGGAACCGGAATGGTCCAAGCTATGTAGGGCCTGTAGGAAAAATGTCCCTAATTGTCGTTGTTTTAAATGTTTTTTATGCAGAAATCATGCAAGTATTTGTGAGTTTGTATTGGGGTGGTAGAGTAGTTCAACTACCACATATGGGTATTGGTTATGAACCACCTTGTCTGAGGAGCTCCATCATATTAAATTCAGGTGTTTCCTATTTTTAATTGGTAGCAATGATCTGTGATGCGATGGGAATAGATATGAACCAACACACAATTGAATTATTATGGAGACAATGTATAGTCTTTGCTTCCGGTATGGGTTATACATGTTCTGTGATTTGTAATGATGACAGTGTGATGTTTATGTTCAACAATGCTCAAAATTCAAGTGGGTGTATTGAATTATTTGTTGAGTATTCACCGGTGAGGAGTGCAGAAATCCCACCAGTAGTTGATTATGGTATTGAATCATCTGCGAGGTTTGAACAAATGAGTTTTGATTGTGGTATTGGATCATCTGCGAGGGTGGACCAAATGAGCTTGGATCGTAGTATGAATGAGCAGAGAGATGTTGTAGATGTTGTAGATGTTGCTGATGTTGGTGTTGGATTGAATGATGAGGTAGATGTTGCAGATGATCTTGATGAGCCAAGGCCACTATCTGAGACAGAGCCAGACCCCGATCTCAGTGATGGTGATGGTGATGGTGCTGATGATGACGGTGGTAGTTCTAATGATGAGATAGTACCATGTAAACCTGTTATGCAAGGTGAACAACCACTTCCGGAATACAATCCTAGTGGGTTTAGATTCTTTCGTGAATTACCAAGTCGTCCTCCTGGAGTATCGGATGATGTGGGTGGTAATGAACACAGCCTTTTGTATTGGAATGAGAATGAGCCGCATCGGATTGTGTTGGGAACAAAATTTGATTCCAAGCTACACGTGAAGACTGCTATAACTATGTGGAGTTTGTGGAATGAAAAACAGTTTAAGGTTGTCGAGAGCAAATTAAGAAGGTGGCATGCTGTATGCAAATTTCCAGCAGGAACGACAGTAACAGGGGCAGGCATCATCAGCACCACCAACGCTGAAAAGGCGATGGAGTGTAAGTGGGAGGTTTCAGTTACACAAAGGTCGCATGACGATATGTGGGAAGTTAGGAAGTGGAAGAATCGACATACTTTTATAGGCCATCGTGCTAATAGAGATCATGCTAACTTTTCATCCCCAATGATAACTCTGTTGATTCGACATCATGTGCGACAATGTGCCGATTTCAAGGTCTTCTCAATAATAGCTGATATTTCAAGGTCCCCAAATAAGTATCGCACAAGTAGGATGCAGTCGAATCAATGCAGTGCTCAGGGAGGATACAGTTTGCATAGGGTGTCCACAGAAACTACAAACAAATAAAATAAAAACCACGATTAATTTTATACTATAGAAAGTAAATTCATTAACTAAGACAACACAAATACATTTCACCTGGCCAGGACGAATCAGTGATAACTGATCACGATAATGAGCTACTGAATGTCGGGGAGCATTTCCAATTTCAGTAACTCCGTGCCACCTATACATAATATTAATGTCAACAGTTATCAACAAAATACATAATTATGTGAGTTAATTTAAACAAAAACATTACTTGGCTCCACACGGGGTATAAGGCGTGTGCATAGGCGATATCAAGAAGGCTGGTCTCAATGTAGGCATTCTTTCCCACGCCCACAGCTGCAAGAGAACCATAGGTCCACCCACATCTCTTCTCTGTCTGCCTACAGAAGCCTCGCACAAATAATGATACAGGTATGCTAAAGCAGCACTACCCCAACTGATATTAGCCACATCTTCCGGATCGTCTAAGGCATTTAACCACATAAAGGGGACCTTGCACCCTGTGGTGTCCGGTAAAATAAGTCCCCCTAACAAGATCAGAGCATGTATACGTGCTCTTTGGATGTATGCATACTCAGGCAGCCCATCACCCAACGGCATCGTTGCTTGGTGGATCAGAGACGTCATCAACAAACCACCGTGCTTCGTTTTTGTATCTGCGTCAGGTATCCATCCCAACAAATCTCTACACTTGCTTGGCCAATCTTCAAATCCAACAGGGTAGTCACGGCCAGTGAAAACACTCCCGTCTGCTCTCAAACCCCACAGGCTTTGCACATACTGTAAGGTTACAGTAACCTCACCAACTGGAAGGTGGAAACAGTGTGTCTCAGGCCTCCAGCGCTCGATCAAGGCAGTTATTAGCTCATTGTCCATCCTCATCGGCCTTCCACATTGAACAACTCCTCTATACATCAAGCCAATACATGACATTTTCATGTATTGGCAATGCCCAAACCTTACTCTCCGTCCTACGAACTCTCAACACATTTGTTGTGCCATTCGCCAACAAAGAGGCTGAAATGTGTTCGTTCTGACGAAACAATAGTGATGGATCCTCAGGTCCATAACATAATTGTTGTTCGGAACTTGCAGATGCCATCTACTTCAAAACATTCACCCAAGATTCAATTTTTTTCATAACACCTCAACAATCTAACTAAATTGCAACTTAGGTGCGCAATATATGCATATGAAATACCCAAATTACATAAAATCGCCCACCAAAAGGGGCACAATTACAAAAACTTAATCAATTGCTTCAATTGCTCCTACCCATTCAATGATATGCATATTAAATACCCAAATTACAGAAAATCGACCAACAAATCCAACAATTTCATCATAAACCCTAATTTTGCTAAATTAAATCCATATGAAATACCCAAATTACGGATATTCGACCAAAAATTCCATCAATTTCATCATAACCCATAATTTCATCATAATCCCTAATTATATGCAACAAAACAATAAAAATATACCAAAAATCCATCAATTTAATAAAAAACCCTACTTTTACTAAATTACGGAAAATCTGCCCAAATTAAACATTAAAGGATGTATTTAGCCAAATTGAAGAATAATTACCGTAATATGGTTGCAAAATGGTGGAAAATCGCCGGATTTTGCTCGGATACGTCGGAAATCGCCCGATTTCGTCGCTTGGTTCTGCCTTCTGCCTTTCGTTTCTGGCTGGTTCTGCCTTCTGCCCGATTTAAAACTCAACGAACGACGCATAATGGTTATGCGTCGCTAATTAACGACGCATAAGAGTTATGCGTCGCTAATGAAAGACGCACAGTGGTTATGCTTCACTAACTAACGACGCATAAGTGTTTTGCGTCGATAAAGAAGGACGCATAAGAGTTATGCGTCTTTAACAAAAAGACGCACAATGGTTATGCGTCACTAATTAACGACTCATAAGATTTATGCGTCATTAGATAACGACGCATAACCATTATGCGTCTTTCTGTTAGTGACGCATAACCGTGGGCGGATCCAGAAACTAAATATCGTGGGGTCGAATCAGATAATAAATATTAAAAAAATATTTAAATTAAATAATTTATGCAAGTATGGATATTCTGAAAACTATGTACTTCCTTAGTCCTGTCATAAGTGAAGCGTTTTACTTTTTTGCACGCAATTAAAGAAAAATGATATATACAAGAAAAAGGATACGTTGACACTTATGGTGAGACAAAAAGAGTGTACTTTTTCTGTAACAGCTCAAATTTTTAAAAATTAAAAATATAATTGTAATATGAATGATAAGGTTGAAAATATAAATTATAAAACTAAAATTAGAAGAAATTAAGTTATAGATATTGTTTATTTAGATAAGTTGATTTATTGATACATGAAAATATATATTTAAAATTAATTAAAATTATTAGATAAGAATATATTTTTAATGCACTTCTTAGAATTAATACAACTTAATAAAGAAAGAAAACTCCAAATCCATAGTATTAAATTTTAAAATTAGAAAACTAGGATATTTAATTTTTCAAAATTTAGTCAAATTGTGGGGCCATGGACTGTATCTGTCTTGATGCATCGTAACTAGGTAAATATTGGGAAGAAAAATTATGTGACATATCCATTCTCTCTCCTCATTCTTCACCGAACCCAATTTCGTTTCTCTCCTCGGCAAAAAAAATTGAAAGCGCCTCCCTAGCCGCGATCTGCCAGGATATTCCAGACGTTTCCCTTCCTCACTTCCTTCCTTTACCTCTGTTCAGTCTCATCTCACACTGCGTGAAGCGGGGCGGAGACGCGAACGGTGTAGGGTCGGAGGCTGAGGAAATGAACTCTCCGGCGGCACTCCGTGGCCGGTGGTGGGGTCGGCCGACCACACTCGACCCCACCTGGATCCGCCGCTGCGCTTAACCATTATGCGTCACTCCCTGAGGTGGAATACAATTAATGCTCTTCATTAAAATGGAATTCAAGTAATGACCTTTACCAAAAAAAGAATTGATCCGACCTATGCACAACCACAAATACAATAAAATTTGCCAGCCATGACCTAAAGTCATAAAGAAAAAAACACACTGAGACCCGTTCAGTACCCTTTTATGGCCTGGTGGGGCCCACGTAATTGGATCTTTTTTCAAGTGTTCAGTGTTTAAGAATATTTCTTAGCGGCTGGTGTTAATTTTTGTTTTTTTATTAAATGGGTGCTGACGAAAATTCACCCGACTATTATACAGAAGGAAACATCTTTTTTGTGTAAGAAATTTGTCAAAATATCATTTTAGATAAGTGAACTTTAAATATATCATTTGAGGTTCGTCAACTATGAGTTAATATTAATCGAAATACTATTTTACTATTTTCATGTTTTTTGGACGAAAATACCCTCGATACCTTGAAGGGTATATATTTTTAATAAACTTATCACACACTCATATTAGACCAAACAAAGTGTAAAGTTTGTTATATTTTAGACCTATTTTTAAGTTCTTGGGAAATACCAAATCTTGGCCAAAGTTCGATGATTTTAGAGACCTATATCCCTTTATAAACAATATGTGTTGGAAAAAAATTGCTTCCTGTTATGTGTTGAAAATTTAGAAGTGCAATAAATTGAAAGGAATAATTTTTTTTAACCAAGCGTGAAATACGTTTATTTGTAGAAATGTGGGGGTGGTCCGAGGAGGAGTACTATAAAATTGACCATGCATGTGAAAAATAAATGTTGGATTTATTTCAACAGACCATGAAAAAATAAATGACTGTAGAGGAGTAATATAATACTAATATAATCCTAGTACAATAAATAACAATAATAGATTAACCATTGGCGGCGGATTCAAAATATAATTTGGATGGGAAATCTGTGCTCTCAACTTATAACGTTTAGAAGACTGCGATATTTTAATTTAATTTAAGCCCACATAATGGTGGTTGAATTTAATCTCCATGCCGAGCCCAGGAGTAATTTCAATTTGATTGAAGGATGATAAAATTATATTATGAAATTTCAACATGAAAATATTACTATTATAATATTATAATTTAAGAATAATATTATTATTGTGTATCTAATTAACAACCTCCCCTGCTGTGACTGAATGCACAACATGGGATCCAAATCCGAACTATTCAGTGGCATTACTTCCACTCAAATTCAAATGTTCTATCCCTTTGACCCGTGAACTCAAGCGTCGATTTCTCTTGACTAGGTCATCGAGAAATAACAAACAAAGTGTAAAGTTTGTTATATTTTAGATCAATTTTCAAGTTCGTGGGAAATATCATATCTTGGCCAAAGTTGATGATTTTAGAGACCTATATCCCTTTATAAAACAATATATATTTTGAAAAAAATTGTTTCATGTTATGTGTTTAAAATTTGGAAGTGCAATGAATTGAAAGGAATAATTTTCTTTAACCAAGCGTGAAATACATTTATTTTTAGATGTATGGGGCTGGTCCGAGCAGGAGTACTATAAAATTGACCATGCTTGTGAAAAATAAATGTTGGATTTATTGCAGGAGAACTTGAAAATATAAATGACTATAGAGGAGTAATATAATACTAATATAATCCTAGTACAATAAATATCAACAATTGATCAACTATTGATGGCGGATTCAAAATATAAGTTGGATGGGAAATTTGTGTTCTCAACGGCTCTTAGAGAGAAGGATGACAATGAAAGAGGGAAGAGTACGTTTTCTACTTTACTTTAGTGAGTGGTAAAATTTTGATTTCATAATCATAATGTGAGTTAAAAAATACATATATCATTAAGGGACTGCTGTTGAAGTCTTCTTAACACATGTTCCTCGATAAGAACGAGGAAGTTTAAAAATACATATATCATTAAGGGACGTCGTTGAAGTCTTGTTGACATATATTCCTCGATAAGAATGAGGAATGCAGCTTATAACGTCTAAAAGACTGCGATATTTTAGTTTAATTTAAGCCTACATAATGATGGTTGAATTAAATCTCCGCGTCGGGCCTAGAAGTAATTTCAATTTGATTGAAAGATGATAAAATTATATTACGAAATTTCAACATGGAAATACACACGCCTGTTATAGATAAGAGGAATATCTTTTTTAGTACACGTAAAAATTTTCTATATATAATTTGACATTCAATATTATCACTTAATTTTGTGACATGCAAGAAAAGTTCATTCTTCAACTTTTTATATTAAAGAATTTTAAAATATTTTTAAGATATAGATACTCGTAAAAATTAATGTCACAGTCAATAGACGATACTAGAATATTGACATATTAATATTATTTAATTTTTAAATAATACTCCCTCCGTCTGCCATTAGGAGTCCCGGTTTACCATTTTAGTCCGTCCGCCATTAGAAGTCCCGGCTCACTTTTACTATAAATGATAGGTACACATCACTTTCCACTAACTCATTCCACTGACATTCTATTATAAAATTTATATATAAAAATGAGCCTCATATTCCACTATCTTTTCTCACCCACTTTCCTCTACATTTCTTAAAATACATGCCGAACTCAAATGTGACTTCTAATGGCGGACGGAGGGAGTAGTGTATCAATATTCAAGTATCGTCTATTAACCATGACCTTAATATTTACGAGTATCTATACCTCAAAAATATTTAGAAAATTCGTAAAAAATATACAGTAAAGATATTTATAAAAAATCATATGAGTATGTGATAAGTTAATTAAAAATATGTACTCTTCAAGATATTGAGGGTATTTTCGTCCAAAAATTTTGAAACTAGTAAAAAAGTACTTCGATTGAGGGGGGTAAAATCGTAATCTAAAATTCATTTTAGAGACCTATATCCCTTTATAAAACAATATGTGTTGGGAAAAAATTGTTTCATGTTATTTGTTGAAAATTTGGAAGTGCAATGAATTGAAAGGAATAATTTTCTTTAACCAAGCGTGAAATAGGTTTATTTTTAGACGTGTGGGGCTGGTCCGAAGAGTACTATAAAATTGACCATGCTTGTGAAAAGTAAATGTTGGATTTATTGCTGCAGACCTTGAAAAAATAAATGACAGCAGAGGTGTAATATAATATCAGAACAATAAATATCAATAATTGATCAACCATTGGTGGCAGATTCAAAATATAATTTGGATAGGAAATTTGTGTTCTCAACTTATAACGTTTAGAAGACTGCGATATTTTAGTTTAATTTAAGCCCACATAATGGCGGTTGAATTTAATCTCCATGCCGGGCCAGGAGTACTTTCAATTTGATTGAAAGATGATAAAATTATATTACGAAATTTCAACATTAAATATTAATATTATAATATTATAATTTAAGAATAATACTATTATTCTGTATCTAATTAACAACCTCCCCTGATGTGACTGAATGCATGGCATGGTATCCAAATTCGAACTATTTTGTGGTATTACTTCCACTCAAATTCAAATGTTCTATCCCTTTGACCCGTGAACTCAAGCGTCGATTTCTCTTGACTAGGTCATCGAGAAATAACACACAAAGTGTAAAGTTTGTTATATTTTTTTTACTAATTTTCAAGTGCATGGGAAATATCATATCTTGGCCAAAGCTGATGATTTTAGAGACCTATATCCCTTTATAAAACAATATGTGTTGGAAAAAAATTGCTTCCTGTTATGTGTTGAAAATTTGGAAGTGCAATAAATTGAAAGGAATAATTTTCGTTAACCTAGCGTGAAATACATTTATGTGAAATACATTTATTTTTAGATGTTTGGGCTGGTCCAAGGAGGAGTACTACAAGACTGACCATGATTGTGAAAAATAATTGTTGGATTTATTGCAGCAGACCTTGAAAAAAAATGACTGCGGAGGAGTAATACTAAAATAATACTACTAGTACAATAAATAAATAAGAATAATTGATAAATCACTGCCGGGGAATTCAAAATATAATTTGAATAGCAAATGTGTTCTCAACTTCTATTTGAGAGAAGGATGACAATGAACGAGGGAGGAGTACCTTTTCTACTTTACTTTAATGAGTGGTAAAATTTTGATTTCATAATCATAATGTAAGTTTAAAAATACATATATCATTAAGGGACTGTCGTTGAAGTCTTCTTGACACATGTTCCTCGATAAGAATGAGGAAGTTTAAAAATACATATATCATTAAGGGACGTCGTTGAATTCTTCTTGACACATGTTCCTCGATAAGAATGAGGAAGTTTAAAATTACATATTTCATTAAGGGACGTCGTTGAAGTCTTCTTGACACATGTTCCTCGATAAGAATGAGGAATGGAGCTTATAACGTCTAGAAGAGTGCGATATTTTAGCTTAGTTTAAGCCCATATAATGGTGGTTGAATTTATTCTCCGCGCCAGGCTCAGGAGTAATTTCAATTTGATTGAAAGATGATAAAATTATATTACGAAATTTCAACATGAAAATATTAATATTATGGTTATACAAGTTCCAACTAAAGATGAGATAAGGGAATTGCAGGGATGTGCTTTCATAGTTATGGCTATACAAGTTCCAACTACAACACCCTAGCACAATTCATAGTACACTAGAAGGAGTCACATAAGTTTTTTTCATGCAGCACATGCGTAGATTACTGACACTAGGGGCGTCAATCCTAGATTTGTAACTTCTAAAAGCTCCTAAGACCCTCGAGATGTCCTCACACTCCATTAACAGTGTCGGTTTAAAGGAAGCTAATTGTAATGTCAACTAAGCTATTCTAACTCGTCAACCACCCCTCACGATTATGTAGCAAGTCAATAAATCACCACAGAATGTGTCACTCAGACATGAATCAATTATCCAACACTTAGAATAGAAACGAGTAATGAACAAAACAGATATGAAATAAATATGAACTGTATAACCAAAGTCTGAGCGTATCAGTCATGAAGGAATTTTACGAGTATCTATACCACAAAAATATTTAGAGAATTCGTAAAAAATATAGAGTAAAGATATTTATAAAAATCATATGAGTATGTGATAAATTAGTTAAAAATATGTACCCTGCAAGGTATTGAGGGTATTTTCGTCCAAAAAACTTGAAAATAGTAAAAAAAAGTATTTTTATTGATACGAACTCATAGTTGACGGACCTCAAATGATATTTTTAAAGTTCATGGATCGAAAATAATACTTTGACAAAGTTCGTGGACCAAAAGAGATGTCTCTCTATAGAAAATTAGAGCTCCCTGTGATTTCCACCGAGCAGCGGCGCCACTACTACATACAACCCAAAACTTCTACTCCATTAATTATGATTGTGTAATACTCTCTCCGTCCGTGAAATGTTGTCCAATTTTACCATTTTGGTCCGTCCTTGAAAAGTTATCCACTTTGTTTTTTTCTATTTTTGGTAAATGGTCCCCACTTTCCACTAACTCTTTACACTCGCATTCTATTACTCCCTCCGCCCCATTAAAATATGGGCAATGGAGATGGCACGGGAATTAAGACAAAATTGGTAAAGTAAGAGAGAGAAGGAGAATTGTAGTTACAGTAGTGTTAGTGGTTATTGGGACTTACATTATTAATTTGATATAATTTTTCAAAAATGAAATACACATATTTTTATGGAACGGAGGGAGTATAAAACAAATATATAAATGTGGGACCCTCTTCAACTAACTTTTTCAACTCACTTTTCTACACATTTCTTATAACCTGTGTCGAGTCAAACTTGGACAATATTTTGCGGACGGAGGGAGTATCTCCCAAGCTTTCCAAGCGCCATAACCGTCCGCCGCCGCAACCTTCCCTGCCGGCTAGTCGGAGTATTTTCCGCCACCCACCTGTTTGGACTGAAACTCATTCACAAACCGACTACTTCCCCCGTCCGTGAAATGTTGTCCATTTTTTCCATTTTGGTCCGTTCGTGAAAAGTTGTCCACTTTGCTTTTTTTCTTCTACTTTTGATAAATGGTCCCCACTTTGAACTAACTATTTACACTCACATTTTATTATAAAACTAATATATAAAAACTAATATATAAATGTGTGACCTTCATTCCACTAATTTTTTTATCTCGCTTTTCTTAAAACCCAGACAATATTTCATGAACGGAAGCAAAAATAAGGGGGGTAAAATTGTAATCTAAAATTCAGTTCTGCATGTGAGATGAGACGCGCTCCCAGAATTAAAAACCAAGTCCACGAGGTTCCGGTAGGGATCACCTAATACTATTCCTACAACATTTCCTACTACCCCACTACTAAATAAACATGTGGGCTGTGGCTCCTATTTGGCAATAAATATATCATTTCCCAACACAACCTCTCTCCTCTATCTTCACTCTCCCTAATTCTTCCTTAATATACGTTTCAATAAATACAAATATAAACCTCTTTTCTCTACCTTCTCATAGTATTAGGTGATCCCTTTGAAAATGGGTGAGGAAATTAGCAACAAGCAAGTGATACTCAGCAACTATGTCAAATCTTCTGTGAAGGAATCCGATATGTCGCTTAGAACTTCCAAAATTCAGCTCAAAATTCCCAGGGGTTGCGACGGCGCCGTTTTGGTGAAGAATCTCTACTTATCCTGCGATCCTTACATTATTCAAAGCATGAAGAAGCGGAATGGCTATATTGCTTCTTTCATGTTGGATTCTGTAAGTTTAGTTTTTTTTAGTGAAATTTTTATTGTTGAAATTAATTTTTTCTTCTTGTTGGAATAGAAGTTGTTATATACGTCTTGATTTAAATCGGGGCCCTTATTTTTTTTTATTTTATTAAAACAAAGACTGACTTATAATAAAATATTGTGTAGATGATCTCATTTGAATACTATAATAGTATAGTTTTTGTTTGATGAATAGTGGGAAGAAATAAAAATTGTATGTTTCCATAGTTAAAATGTTGGTTGTCTTTTTGTGGTTCTTGTTTGATGAATAGTTTGAGATTTTTGGGAAAGAAATAAAAAATGTTATCTTTCCATTGATACAATTTTGGTTGCATCTTTTTGTGTTTCTTGACCTTTTTCTGGTGACAGCCTATTTCTGGATTTGGAGTGTCGAAAGTACTGGATTCAACTCATACGAATTTCAAGACGGGCGAGCTAGTGTGGGGGTTTACTGGCTGGGAGGAGTATAGCCTTATTAAAGATACAAACATATTGTTTAAGGTTCATGATAAAGATTTGCCTCTCTCTTATTATACAGGGATTCTTGGTGAGTTTCTCGAGCCCATTGTGATGATCGGCTTATTTAGCTTGTAGCCTTTAAATTTCTCGCTTGATTTCTGCTTCCTAGTTTTGAGGTAGAACTAGTTTCTGCACAAGTTATTTATCTAGTTATGTATGCAGTTAAACTGTTAACGAAACAAGCTGTTGAGGATCTATACATGCTTGAATTAGGAGGGGAATAGATTGGGAAATGTTGGATTTGTGGCATTTGTCTTGATAATTTCTTAAAAAAAAGGATAGGAGAGCACGAACATGAGACTGAAAATCAACGTGTTTCGTGTTATCATTTTAGGCATGCCTGGCATGACAGCTTATGTTGGTTTTTTCGAGTTTTGCTCTCCCAAAAAGGGGGATATTATGTATGTCTCTGCTGCATCCGGAGCTGTTGGTCAGCTCGTTGGTCAGTTTGCAAAGACCGCAGGTTGTTACGTTGTTGGGAGTGCAGGGAGCAAAGAAAAGGTAAGAATCTAATGGCTTATCCAAAACTTATTAGATTGTTGGCTAGATTGGTTGTCGATTAATATGCTATTTTTCTTCCGTGGCAAGTTTATGTTTCACATTTGATGAACAAGTCAGTTGTTGCATTGATGAAGGTCGATCTCTTGAAGAACAAATTGGGGTTTGACGAAGCATTCAACTACAAAGAAGAGCAAGACTATGATGCAGTGTTGAAGAGGTGACCTTTTGCCTCCCTATGACCTATCATTGCTATAAAAATGTGTATACTTATTTAACATTGAAGAATAGTTAGTAATTTAACACACAATACACATATTTATGTTCTTATTTAAGAAAAGAATCCTTTTGTATCCAACACAAATTTCATAAAACTAACAAAAAACTGCGAAGTTTGGTAAAAATCAGCTGAAAAAACCGCGAAGTTTGGTAAAAATCAGCTGAAAAAACCACGAAGTACGGATCAGTTCGCAATCATCCCACGTCTGTGGATAACAAATCCATATATATAATTTTTTTGGTTAGTTATTTGAAAGAATTTGACCAAATTTTATAGTTTTTCCGGCAATTTATCGTTATATAGATAATACTCACAAATTTGTGTTGTTGTTCATTAGATACTTCCCCGATGGCATAGACATCTACTTTGACAACGTGGGAGGGAAGATGCTCGAAGCGGTGCTAAACAACATGAGACTCCATGGTCGTGTTGCTGTTTGTGGGATGATCTCCCAATACTGCCTTGAGCAGCTCGAAGGCGTCCACAACTTGCTTTACCTATTCACAAAACGGATCCGTATGGAAGGATATACCGTTAGCGACCACTACCATCTCTACCCGAAATTCCTGGAGATGGTTGTGCCTCTAATCAAGGAAGAGAAGATCACATACGTCGAAGACATTGCCGAAGGCATTGAAAGCGCGCCTGGGGCTCTCGTTGGCTTATACTCCGGTCGCAACGTCGGGAAGCAGGTGGTGGTGGTTGCTCGTGAGTAATTCTATTTTTCGCAGAGTGAATCATTGGCAATAAGGAAGGACTTAAATAAGGTTATAATCATGAATTATAAATATATACTCATGAATGATGTATTGTTAGTAATTGACACAGGTAAGACTTAAATAAAGTTAATCATCAGAAATGAAACATTCAAACACTTAGTTTTTCCCACAAATTATAAAATTGGTCTAAAATATCACAAACTTTACATTTTGTTGTCATTTCACAATTCAGCCCAAATATGATATTTTCGGCAAAAATCTTATTATATGTGGGTAACCGTGAAATGGTTATGATATTTTAGATTACTTTTTAAGTTTGTGACAAGTAGGATAAACAACTACGTAGAAAATCACATTGATATAGTAAAAGTCAAGTAGGATAAAAAAATGCATGAAAGTTGGTCGGATTTGGTGGACCTGCCATGGGAAATAGTAGTACTTACAAACTAATTAAGTGTAAAGTTTATTATATTTTAGACCAATTTTTAAGTTCCTGGGAAATTCCAAATCCTGGCCAAAGTTCGATGATTTTAGAGACCTATATCCCTTTATAAAACAATATTTGTTGGGAAAAAATTGCTTCCTGTTATTTGTTGAAAATTTGGAAGTGCAATGAATTGAAAGGAATAATTTTCTTTAACCAAGCGTGAAATAGGTTTATTTTTAGACGTGTGGGGCTGGTCCGAGGAGTACTATAAAATTGACCATGCTTGTGAAAAGTAAATGTTGGATTTATTGCAGCAGACCTTGAAAAAATAAATGACAGCAGAGGTGTAATATAATACCAAAACAATAAATATCAATAATTGATCAACCATTGGTGGCGGATTCAAAATATATTTTGGATAGGAGATTTGTGTTCTCAACTTATAACGTTTAGAAGACTGCGATATTTTAGTTTAATTTAAGCCCATATAATGGCAGTTGAATTTAATCTCCATTCCGGGCCAGGAGTACTTTCAATTTGATTGAAAGATGACAAAATTATAATAAGAAATTTCAACATGAAATATTAATATTATAATATTATAATTTAAAAATAATACTATTATTCTGTATCTAATTAACAACCTCCGCTGATGTGACTGAATGCATGGCATGGTATCCAAATTCGAACTATTTTGTGGTATTACTTCCACTCAAATTCAAATGTTCTATCCCTTTGACCCGTGAACTCAAGCGTCGATTTCTCTTGACTAGGTCATCGAGAAATAACACACAAAGTGTAAAGTTTGTTATATTTTTTTTACTAATTTTCAAGTTCATGGGAAATATCATATCTTGGCCAAAGCTGATGATTTTAGAGACCTATATCCCTTTATAAAACAATATGTGTTGGAAAAAAATTGCTTCCTGTTATGTGTTGAAAATTTGGAAGTGCAATAAATTGAAAGGAATAATTTTCGTTAACCTAGCGTGAAATACATTTATGTGAAATACATTTATTTTTAGATGTTTGGGCTGGTCCAAGGAGGAGTACTACAAGACTGACATGATTGTGAAAAATAATTGTTGGATTTATGCAGCAGACCTTGAAAAAAAATGACTGCGGAGGAGTAATACTAAAATAATACTACTAGTACAATAAATAAATAAGAATAATTGATAAATCACTGGCGGCGAATTCAAAATATAATTTGAATAGCAAATGTGTTCTCAACTTCTATTTGAGAGAAGGATGACAATGAACGAGGGAGGAGTACCTTTTCTACTTTACTTTAATGAGTGGTAAAATTTTGATTTCATAATCATAATGTAAGTTTAAAAAGGGTGATGCTAAATGGTCATATTATGGCTGGCCATAATCAGATTTTTTATTTGAAAACTGAGTCATTTAATACACTTAGAAAGTATCAAAATTTTCAAGACTATACTACCCTTTGCCTTAATTTATCCAACAATATTTTCCTTAGCCTTCAATAAAATGTACTACGTACGCTTTATACTTAATATTTCTTTCCTTAATTAAATCAAACACATAGAGACTCAATTTCGACAAAAGAAATTCTTATTCAACATCCACATTAATAGAAATAGAAGTCGCGAAATTTCGGGGTGCTACATCCTTCCCCTCTTAACAGGAATTTAGTCCCAAAATTTGGTCGTCTCACAAAAACAACTCGGGGTACTTTTCTTTCATCCTATCTTCTAACTCCCACGTGGCTTCCTATGTTCGCATGCTTATGTCGTAGTACTTTCACACTTTCTCACACATAGCACACATTTACAACATCATGTCACTCATGCTCATGTTTCAACATAATAACACCATCACAGTGTCATATTCACACATAACTTTCATACACATGCATACTCTTGCCAAAACATCCTTATCATCACATCATCGATTTCACATTCTTTCAACAATTTAAAACATACCTCACTTTCTTTTGGTTGAGCGTGATATTTTGGATGTTGAGCCTTCGTGACACTTCTAGTCTAGGGGTACTAATCTAGACTTAAGCTGAAAGAATACTCTCGGACCAGAGCGAAAGAACGAAGCTCTGCTACCACTTTGTCACGACCGCCCTTACTAAGGATAGTGAAGACGGGGAAAACGTGACGAGGGGAGGGACTAAGGAGCGGGGAAGAAAAGGGAGACGCAAGTATGAAAAACCTAGTTAACTTCAAAAAAGAAATATTTTAGTTTATTGAAAAGTTTAAGCAACGGATTTTAGCCTCAAAATACTTAATGTCATAAAACAAATGTCATAAAACAGTATTAAATAGTGCGAAAGACTTCTAAAAATTAATTTCAAACACGGCAGCGGAAAAACAAGTATTCAAGAGAGTCAAAGGGAGACGCCTATGTATGAAGACACAACGCATCCAAATTTCCTAAGCCGACTCAACATCCATCGCAACACCCCGCTCAACCTGCACATAAGGAAAACATATGCAGGGTTGTGTATTTGATATACTCAGTGAACACACGCCAAAATATTTGATAAAAGTTATGTCATCCATACAATAGTGAACTCGAGTTTTAACATTTTAGAAAAGAAGTATCATCGAGTATCACAAAAACATTTTCATAGCCTGGCCAGGCAAAACAATCTCCCCACTTTTTCAACAATCAATCATTCACATCCTCTTGCCATAGTGCAACGAGAGTGTGGAATGGGAGAGATCAAGGAAAAAAAATACTTAAATCCTCAAATCAAATAGGAATAGAATTTAAATTTGGTAAGATATGGTAAGATTTAATTGGATTTTAAATCAAGGAAGGAGACAAACAAGATACCAATTAAATCCACAAAATAATTCCTTCTCCTAATTACTAGGAGATTTCGAAAATCTCAAGGGATGGCATAATTTGGTTTGGATTTAATTTGGATAAATATCCCAAAGCAATTAATTAAATCCCAAAAAGAAAGAATTATTTCCAATAAATAGGAGGGCCGAAAATTTTAAATAAAATGGCTAGAATGATTATGTATTATCCCATTTAATTTAATTCACACATTGGAAGCTTAATCGCATTAACTCACATTTACTCACAACAACTAATTTCACATAATTAACTCAAACACATAGAGACTCAATTTCCACAAAATAAATTCTTATTCAACATCTACATTAAGAGAAATAGAAGTCGCGAAATTTCGGGGTGCTACGACTACCATCTCTACCCGAAGTTCCTGGAGATGGTTGTGCCTCTAATCAAGGAAGAGAAGATCACATATGTCGAAGACATAGCCGAAGGCATTGAAAGCGCGCCTGGGGCTCTCGTTGGCTTATACTCCGGTCGCAACGTCAGGAAGCAGGTGGTAGTGGTTGCTCGTGAGTAATTCTGTTTTACGCAGAGTGAATCATCGAAAATAAGGAAGGATTTAAATAAGGGTATAATCATGAATTATATATATATATATATATATATATATATATATATATATATATATAAAATCATGAATTTGATGTAATGTTATTAATTGAAACATAAAGGTCTTAAATAAGGTTAATCATCCCAAATAACACAATCTGTATTGCGATTTTATTGATTTTCAAACTATTGCATAAATTATGAGACAACACCTCCGATCTTCCATTTCTTATTTATCTCTTCCCTTCACTATTCATGACTATCATTATTTCATTTTCTATTTAATTTATTTATTATAAAACTTAATTAAAATACCAGATTTCTGAATTTTAACTTTCATAGATGTCTCTGGTAGGGATGTCAATCGGGTCGGCGCAGCGGGTTTCGGGCCAACTCTACCCGAGTTATGGGTCAATCAGGTACGGGCTAATCGGGTAGTAGTTTTTTTCGGGTTATAGAAGTTCAACCCTAACCCTAAAAACTTGAGTTTTGAGCTAGCCCAATAGGTTAATCGGGTTGCTACCGATAAATTTAACATGTGATCAATCCAATAAATAATGTTGAAAATTAGCTATATTTATAAAATGTTAAACAATTAATTATGATAAATTTGAGATATATGCTTAAATTCAAATATAAACACGATTAAATACTAATATTTGACATTTATGCAAAATAAAACATAAATATCAAGAAATTTCAAAGCATATTTTGGAATTTTAAATGTTTTTCTTTGTGAATTTGAAGTTTCCAATTTATTTTATCTATTATAAAGAATGGGATCCAAATCCAAACTATACAGTGGCATTACTTACTTCCACTGAATTCAAGCGTCGATTTCTCTTGACTAGGTCATCGAGAAATTAGGATTATTTTTATGAATTAAACAATTTTAAGCTTGTTTTCAAGGTCGCTATAACAGACAAGGCGGCTCTGGGAGACGACTCGAAGTATGGATACTCATTTTGAGTGTGATTCTGGACTTGCTCAATTTTTAAGCAAAGCAGATTTCATTGTCGCATTCGATTTATTCTTCAAAGAAGAAGAAAGAAGTTTCATCTCTTAGTTTCTAGTTTCTAACATGTACAAAAACGGTTATTGAAGCTTACAAAAAATATTTTAGATATACATTAATACACAAATCAATCCTCACCGTGTTGGAAATATCAACTTGGATATCCACTTGGAAGAAGTGGAATCCAATTTGATCTCTATAATGTAGATGAAAATTCAAAGATGATCACATCTTGATAGAAGACAAATCCAATTTGTCTACTATTTCATCCATTCCTAAACACATATATATGTTTGGAGGGATTAAGGAGAATTCATAACTTACACATCAAAATCACACTTCTCTTCTCTCTCTAAGCTAAGATCCCCCACTCTCATATAGCCTCTTCAAGAGCATCATCTCCTCAATTCTTGAAACTCCGAAAGTTTGTTGGTGCCTAGTGGATTTGAGGTGCTTCTACCCACTAGGACGAAGTCTTTTTATCTTTGGGGACACTACGCCAATCTGTGAGCACTAGCCGGGGCGTAATTTGTCTTGCGGAAAGAGGGCTTTCCTCGACTCAGCTTATAGTTAGTACGGTTATTTTCTATTTTTGTTGTAATTTCCATTTCACTTGTATTTGTATTGTTCTTCGATTGTAATAGTTAGAGTACTGCGTCGAGGACACTGGTACACTGTTTGTATTGTTTTTGGTTCTTGAGAAATATAAGAATTTGTTAGAACCTTAGATGGAAACAAATTATTTGCCCCCAATACCAACTAAGGACGCACCATGGAACTATCTTCGCAGGGACTAAGACCTCAAAGGAATTTGTGGGAGGCTCTTCAGAAGAAGTACCATGTCCAGGATACCGGTACAAAGAAGTATGTAGATGCAAAAATTATTGTCATAAATTTAGAATAAATGTGATGAAAATTGTTATCGTGCTCTGTTAGTGGAAACTGGAATTACAAGAGATAAACAAAAACCGGGCGTAATACAACCCAAGAAGGAAGAACAGAAACTGAAAAAATATAACGAAGCTGTAAAATGGAAATTAAACTTAGCCGAGTCGAGGAAAGTCCTCTTTCCGCAAGACGAGATACGCCCCGATAGTGCTCTCGGTTTGGCGTGTCGTCCCCAAAGATAAAACGACAACCCCTCTGGTGAAGCAGCACCGCTATCAGCAGAGCTCCGGCGAACTGGAAGAGGAGAGGGCAGAGCTTTGAGAAGAAAGACTACGTAGAGAGAGTATGATGCTTGTGTGTATGTTCTGATTGCTTTGATGCAAGGAGTGACTAACCTATTTATAGGCCTAGTCCACTGCATGGGTTATCTTAGTCTTGATGGTAGTCATCATGGCTCATCATGGCGTGGCTGTAACAGCCAGCCGTTACGAATTTGAAAGCAGGAGTGGTCGACGTTGAACCTGGACGCTGTACACGCCCTGTTCATCCGTCGCGTGTGGACTTCACTACTGGCTTGATCAAGTTGCTGTCAACCCAGCTGATCAAGCCGTTAACTAACTATTTTCCACATGTCCCTGAAACACCGTGTCCCCCGCTCTCATGTACACAACTACATGTCAATCACTTTCACACCACCCAGTCAGTAGAGTACCACATTTAATTCCTGTCTAGGTAGAATCTCAACCCAAGCGTGGTAGCTAACCAAACCCCTCCAGATTATCACCACAATTACCCAAAGCGCATCCATCTCTGTGGGATTCGACCCTTACCTCCACTATACTAACCAGTAGAAGTAGGTTGAGGAATTTATTGATGCCAGGTTTTGGTTGGCTGGGATTTCTATCCTGATCAGGTGGATACACCCTTGCTTAACACAACACCGAGAACCTGCAACTCATCAAATGGCGCCATTGCCGGAGATGGATGGCGTTATTAACTGTTATTGTGTGTGATACTTTGGCGTATATATTGTGCATAATTTTTCTCTTTTCTTTTTATTTCAGTTTATGAGAAGCAGTTCTGCTCCTGACCATTGGAAGCCGAAGATACTCCAACGAGGGACTATACTCATGACCACTTGTTCTGGCCTGTCGACAGCCCTGTCTGACCTAGGCACGAGTAGTGATGAAGAGCAAGACACCAAGAAGGAAGAATACCAGAACCGGTGCTACAATTGGAAGGTAACCCAAGGAGGATGGCTGCCCACGTAGAAGATGACCCAGAGATCGGATCTCTGAACGCGCATACCGACGGAGAACCGCCGCAAGCCATAGTTGTCACCCCGAGACACACAGTCTGTGATGTGAAGCCCCATGTTATCGCAATTCTACCCACGTACTGTGGGAAGAGTTATGAAGGGCCCTACGAGTTCCTTCATGAGTTCTGTAAGATTTGTAAGGCACAGAGAAGGCCAACGGGGGCGACCGAGGATGACTGCAGATTGAAGGCCTTGCCGTTCGTCCTAAAGGGGAGGCCAACACATGGTTCATGCGCCTGCCACCCAACTCCATTGAGAGTTATGCCGATTTCAAGTCAGCCTTCTTAGGCGATTTTTTTTCGTCATCGAAGACGAGTGCGCTGAAGAGAGAGATAACCAGTGTGAAGCAAGAGTACGATGAACCCCTGAGCGATTATTGGGCGAAATATATGAGCCTTTTGGATGCGTGTCCAAACCATCGCATGACAGATATAGAGATATATCACACCTTTTATGAGGGGATGAATAAGGCAACAAAGGATCTGGCAAACTCATCGTAAGGAGGAAGCTTCACGCAACTAAGGGTCGTGAAGCAAAAAGGTCATAGGGAAGCTTTTGAGCTCGAAGAAGGAGTACGACAATTCGAGGGATGGATACAGCAGAGAAAGGATTGCGAGTGCTTCGTCCACTGACCAGGAGCAGAAAATAGAGCAGAGGATGGACTTGAAGATAGAAGAGCTGAAAAAGACGCTCCTGAGCGCGATCGAGAAGAACACGCCATCGCCTTCCCCAAATGGGGGCTACCAGGGAGTAGAGCAGGGAAATCAAGGGCCAACCTACGATCACCCGAATGACTTGGTCAATATGGAGCAAGTAAATGCTGTAGGATACTATAACTCAAGTGGGAATTGGATTCCGGGGAGACAACGGGACACACCATGGAGGGACCATCCAAATCTTCGTTGGGGAGATGGTAACCAAAATCAACACCAAGGTCAAGGTCAGAACCAATACAACCCCCACCCGAACCAAAATCCCAACCGTGGCCCAGCAAACCCCGACCATCAATTCAACTGGTCAGGGAGGAACCAACAACCCCAAAACCAAAACCCATAGAGCCAAAACTCAAACCCTGTTTATATAGCACCCCACCAGAGGAACTGCCAAAATTACCAGAATCAGCATAGTCAAGGTCCACAACACTAGCAGAATCAGAACCAGTTCCAAAACCAGAATCAATATCACCAAGACCCATACAACCCTCCTGCCCAGTATAACCAATACCCACCTAACCAGAACCAGCAAAACTTCCAGAATTACCAGCCCAACCAAAACCCCTAGTATAGCCAGCACCAAGGAACGAATCACTGGGTCTATCACTGGTCTTGAATCGACCATTTTGTAGTCCAAGTAATTAGCTATTACAAACTTTTGGAGGGACCGCCTCGCTCCAACAAGTCCAAGATTATCGCTTGTGCTTAGGTTTTCCCACATTTGTTTAAATGTGGTTACATTAGAGTATACATTATAGAGGCTATTATCTAATGCACTTAAAATAAAATTTTTACATAGACAATCCCCTTTGTGCCATGCGTCGTAGTCGGAGATGACCTCCAATCTTGTCTCTTGATTGCTTGGCGTGAGTGGCTCGTCTTCCTTGAGATAGTGCACGACCTCCAATGTTGTCAAGTAGAATAATATTTTCTGTTGCCACCTCTTGAAGTCGGAACCTCCAAACTTGGAGGGCTTCTCGGCGGGAGGCATCATCCTCGGCATCAAAGGCACCGAGCTTGGTCCTTGATATGAACCATTCATGTTGGCTCCAATTGAGCCTCCAAAGTTTGTGTGGAGCGTATTGCCCCCACATATGTGTTGCCCATAGATGACCCCACATTCGTGTTGATCCCAATAGATCTAATACAAGTATAGAGCCCGGAGACACCAACACTCAATCCATTAAAGGATCCAAAGGAACCACTAAAAGTGGAACCTATCGACCCACTAAAGGTGGATCCAGTGGACGCCCCAAAGGGGTTGTCCCATACCGAAGAGGTATCTGAGGCAGAAAAAGGAGTGCCTTGACCCATCAATGTTGGTGAGAAAGCGGCAGCAGTGAAGGCGGCGGTGGCCGGAACAGTGGAAGCGGTGGTGGCCGGAACAGTAGAGGCGGCGGTGGCCGAAGTAGTGGCAGCGGAGGTGTTGGCGTTGGTCGACATCTCCAAGCAAAGGAATAGGTTTCGATAGTTTTAAGTTCAGTTAAGGTTCGACCGTTCAACGACAAGTCTATCTCGTCTTGCGATTGTTGGTGGAAACTTGAATTACAAGAGATAAACAAAAACCGGGCGTAATACAACCCAAGAAGGAAGAACAGAAACTGAAAAAATACAACGAAGCTGTATAATGGAAATTAAACTTAGCCGAGTCGAGGAAAGTCCTATTTCCGCAAGACGAGATACGCCCCGGTAATGCTCTCGGTTTGGCGTGTCGTCCCCAAAGATAAAACGACAACGTCTCTGGTGAAGCAGTACCACTATCAGCAGAGCTCCGACGAACTGGAAGAGGAGAGGGCAGAGCTTTGAGAAGAAAGACTATGCAGAGAGAGTATGATGCTTGTGTGTATGTTCTGATTGCTTTGATGCAAGGAGTGACTAGCCTATTTATAGGCCTAGTCCACTGCAGGGGTTATCTCAGCCTTGATGGTAGTCATCATGGCTCATCATGAATTGGCTGTAACCGCCAGCCATTACGAATTTGAAAGCAGGAGTGGTCGACGTTGAACCTAGACGCTGTACACGCCCAGTTCATCCGTCGCGTGTGGACTTCACTACGTGGTTTGATCAAGTTGCTGTCAACCCAGCTGATCAAGTCGCTGCATGCCGAGTTGATCAAGTCGCAGCGTGCCAAGTTGTTCAATCTTCTGCATATGCAGGTTGACCAAGCGTTGGTCCAAAACATTAAGCTTGGGTCCAGGGACAAGCCCAAGCACCAAGCCCAAAGACCACCCAAAGACCATTTGCCAAGATCCAAGTCCAAGAACATGAGCATGAGCATGAGCATGAACATGAGCACGGGTGCGGGCACGGGCACTGCGCGGCTCGGCGCGCATGTGCTCTTGTGTGAGCTTCTTCAACCCATCTCCACTATAATTATTAAGTGTAGTAAAGTCACTTAATAAATACACATTAAAAGATGTATATCATCTCCTATGTGGGATAATTAACACTAGTTAATTACTCCCTAAGCTTTAATCTCATAGCTTTATCAAAAACTACAATGTGACCAACTTTACTCCAATTTTTTCTCACTCACCGGGAATCGGATTTGAGAAAGTGAATATACTACGGTCATCTACGCGGAACGTATATCGACGCTATATCATTTAATTTCCAAAAATTAAATGTTTCGTCACATTTATTATTGGTCAAACTTTGTTGAGTGGGCATCTTAAATTTAAGATTCCAATAATCCCCTAAATGAGTGGAAAAAGCCAAATGCATATGCATGCAGACACAAGCTCAACCCTCACGAGGTATATAAGCATACGGATAGGTAGTTTTTAGCTTTGAACCATCCATAGATAGCACCATCGGATACACAGGCGGACCAGTAGCGCGATGCTTTGAACTATTCCTCCATGGCGTCTACCGAGACAATGATGTTAACACTTAAACACCTCAACCTCTTCCGTTCTTACAGTTTGTGTCCATTGCGGTCTTGTACACTGATAAGTTGCATTCTAGGCATTGGTTACTGGTCAGTATAACGTGCTTAATTGAATTATATCCGCAAAACAGTTGCTAGTGTGCAGGAAAAGGATCCCAGTCAGTACGAAAGGGTTAGAGATTTAGGTGTTAATTTTTGTTTTTTTATTAAATAGGTGCTTTCGAAAATTGCAAAGTCTAAGAAGAAGAGTGCGGGCCAAGAGCTTTTCAGATATAAAACAATGAAGCTGAACACCAGAATTCCACCAGAATTAACGGCAAAATGGGTGAGGAAATTAGAAACAAGCAAGTGATACTCAGCAACTATGTCGAAACATCTGTGAAAGAATCTGATATGTCGCTTAGAACTTCCAAAATTCAGCTCAAAATTCCCAGTGGTTGCGACGGCGCCGTTTTGGTGAAGAATCTCTACTTATCCATCGATCCTTACATTCTTGGCCGCATGAAGAAGCGGGTGCTCTATATGTCTTCTTACACGCTGGATTCTGTAAGTTTAGTTTTTTTAGTGAAATTTTTCTTGTTGAAATTAATTTTTTCTTCTTGTTGGAATAGAAAGAAATTCAAAGCAGATCGGATCACCTACTCCACGATACCGAATGGGGCCCTTAATTTTTTATTTTATTAAAAGAAAGATTGACTTATAATAAAATATTGTGTAGATGATCGCATTGGAATATAATAGTATTGTTTTTTTTATGAATAGTGGGAAGAAATAAAAATTGTATCTTTCCATAGTTAAAATGTTGGTTATGTCTTTTTGAGGTTTTTGGGAAAGAAATAAAAAATGTTATCTTTCCATTGATACAATGTTGGTTGCATCTTTTTTGTGTTTCGGAGATTAATTCATGTTTGACCTTTTTCTGGTGACAACCTATTTCTGGATATGGAGTGTTGAAAGTACTGGATTCGTCTCATCCAAATTTCAAGACGGCCGAGCTAGTTTGGGGGTTTACTGGCTGGAAGGAGTATAGCCTTATTAAAGATCCAGACATATTGTTTAAGATTCATGATAAAGATTTGTCTCTCTCTTATTATAAAGGGATTCTTAGTGAGTTTCTCGAGCCTATTGTGATGATTGGCTTATTTAGCTTGTAGCCTTTAAATTTCACGCTAGATTCCTGCTTCCTAGTTCTGAGGTAGAACTAGTTTCTGCACAAGTTATTTATCTATTTATGTATGCAGTTAAACTGTTAATGAAACAAGTTGTTGATGAACTATATATGCTTGAATGAGGAGGTGAATAGATTGGGAAATGTTGGATTTGTGGCTTGTATCTTGATAATTTCTGAAAAACAATGATAGGAGATGTACGAACGTGAGACTGAAAATTAACGCGTTTCGTGTTATCATTTTAGGCATGCCTGGCATGACAGCTTATGTTGGATTTTTTGAGTTTTGCTCTCCCAAAAAGGGGGAAACTGTGTATGTCTCTGCTGCATCCGGATCTGTTGGTCAGCTCGTTGGTCAGTTTGCAAAGACCGTAGGTTGTTACGTTGTTGGGAGTACACGGAGCAAAGAAAAGGTCAGAATCTAATGGATTATCGAAAACTTATTAGATTGTTGGCTAGATTGATGGTCGATTTATGTGCTATTTTTCTTTTGTGGCAAGTTTATGTTTCACATTTGATGAACAAGTCGGATGTTGCATTGATGAAGGTCGATCCCTTGAAGAAAAAAATGGGGTTTGACGAAGCATTCAACTACAAAGAAGAGCAAGACTATAATGCAACGTTAAAGAGGTGACCTTTTGCCTCCCTATGATCTATCATTCCTATAAAAATGTGTGTACTTATTTAACATTGAAGAATAGTAAGTAATTTAACACACAATACACATATTTATGTTATTATATAAGAAAAGAATCCTTTTGTATCCAACACAAATTTCACAAAAACTACCAAAAAACCGTGAAGTTTGGTAAATCAGTTGAAAAAACCAAGAAGTATGGATCAGTTCGCAATCATACCACGTCTGTGGAAAACAAATCCAAATATATAATTTTTTTGGTTAGTTATTTGAAAGAATTGTCGGGAAATAAACACATGCAATCACTAATATGAAGAAGAATGAACACAAGAAATTCTTTATCCAGTTGATACAATGTGTATCTATGTCTGGGGTGATGCCAAGCCAGGGATTTCACTATATAATTTCAGGATGATTTTACAATGAAGGAGCACCTCCATTTATAAGCACAATAGAGAGCTCTAATTCTGGTCAAACTAGGAAACATAATCCATATGGAAATATCTTCTAAGGAATAAATCTATCACAAGGAAATATACTACAAGGAAACAAATCCTAAATATGGTAGGAGATATTTTAGGCTCCATAATTAACAATCTCCCACTTGGAGACTAACAATTCCTAAACAACCATATACTCGTGAACGCATCCCTGCATCCGCTTAACATCGCCTAACCTTCTCTTCAAGTTCCAAGGCCAATTTAAGCAATGCATAGATTCAATTTCCCTAAGGTCACCACCTTAGTAAACATGTCTGCTAGATACTCACTTCCAAGTATCTTCTCAAGTTGCAGGATTTTCATCTCCACTAGGTGTCGAATGTAATGATACTTCAACTCCACACGCTTTGTCCTAGAATGAAACGCTGGATTCTTTGCCAAGAAAATAGCACTCTGACTATCACTGTAGAGTAAGCTACTCTTGTTCTCCTTCCCAAGTTCATCTAAGAAACTCTGCAACTACACCATCTCCTTGTTTGCCTCCGTCGCAGCTACATATTCAGCCTCCGTAGTAGAAAAAGCAACGATCTTATGCAACTTAGAAGTCCATGAAATAGCAGTACCACAATAAGTAAATACATACCCGGTTGTGCATCTTCTCCCATCAAGATCATTGGACGCCAAGTCTGCATCCACATAACCTGCCAGCTCGACATTCTTGCCATTGAAACATAAGACTCTTTCTGTAGTACCTCTCAAATATCGAAGGATCCATTTAACTGCTTCCCAATGTTGCTAGCCCGGATCACCCATGAACCGACTCACTACTCCCACTGCTTGTACAATATCTGGCCTCGTACACACCATTGTATACATAATACTGCCAATTGCTGAAGCATAAAGAACTTTCTTAATTTCAGCACGTTCTTGTTTTGTACTCGGCGACTCCTTCTTCGACAGCTTGAAGTGACTGTCCAAAGGCACACTTACTTGCTTCGAATTATCCATGTTGAATCATTTTTCAAAACCTTACCTATGTAAGCAGCTTGCGAAAGATACAATTTTTCTGCCGTCTTGTTATGCTCGATTCTTATGCCCAAATATCGAAGGATCCATTTAGAGTTCCCAATGTTGCTAGCCCGGATCCATTTAACTGCTTCCCAATGGTGCTAGCCCGGATCACCCATGAACCGACTCAAATATCGAAGGATCCATTTAACTGCTTCCCAATGTTGCTAGCCCGGATCACCCATGAACCGACTCACTACTCCCACTGCTTGTACAATATCTGGTCTCGTACACACCATTGTATACATAATACTGCCAATTGCTGAAGCATAAAGAACTTTCTTAATTTCAGCACGTTCTTGTTTTGTACTCGGCGACTCCTTCTTCGACAGCTTGAAGTGACTGTCCAAAGGCACACTTACTTGCTTCGAATTATCCATGTTGAATCGTTTTTCAAAACCTTACCTATGTAAGCAGCTTGCGAAAGATACAATTTTTCTGCCGTCTTGTTATGCTCGATTCTTATGCCCAAATTTGATTAGCCTCTCCAAGATCTTTCATGGAGAATCTTTTAGACAATTGACTTTTCAACTTATCCATCTCCTTTTGATCATCTCTTGCGATCAACATATCATCAATATATAATAACAGGATATAATAGGTCTTGTCAAACGTCTTGTAGTAACAACAATGGTCAGCGTAGCATCTTTTATAGCTAAGCTCCATCATGAATCCATCAAACTTCTTGTACCACTGCTTTGGAGCTTGCTTTAAACTATGCAAGCTCTTCTTCAACTTGCACACAAGATTTCCTTTCCTTTTACTACGAATCCCTCAGGCTGTATCATGTACAACTCATCCTCCAAATCACCATGAAGGAATGCCGTCTTTACATCCATATGATGTAACAATAGATTTTCTGCAACTATCATACTCAACACTAAACGAATAGTAGTCAGTTTTACAACAGGAGTGGAAACATCTGTATAATCTATACCATATCGTTGCTCAAATCCCTTGAAAACCATCCTAGCCTTGTAGCGCTTGCTACCATCAGCTTCACCTTTAATTCGATAGACCCACTTGCAATGCAATGCCTTTTTCCTTTTTGGAAGTTCCACAAGCTCCCATGTGCCATTCAGGAGAAGAGAGGCAAACTCGTCATCCATGGCAATTTTCCACCTTCATTTATTATGGCCTTCTCCTGCCTCTGCATAACACTTAGGTTCACCACCATCAGTAAGTAACAAATAGAAATTACAGGGCGAGTACCTATCAGGTGCACGTCGCTCTCTAGTCTGTTTAGGCAGCGGAATAATTGGTGGTGGAGTGCTTGGTTCTTCTTCAAGCACCTCTTCAGCATTCTGACTCTCCTTGCTACCACTCGAGTTTGAGATGTCTAGCTCGACCACTTGGGGCTCAAAACTGCTGGAACTCATTGCCTCCAATCTATCCTTGTACAATACATGTTTATTGAAAATGACTTCTCTACTGCGAATAACCTTACAGTTCTGCTCATCCTAGATTCTATAACCGAACCCAACGCCTCCATAGCCAATGAACGTACACTTAATAGATTTGACATCCAACTTACTTCTTTCAACATAACTAACATGAGCATAAGCAACACAACCAAAGATACGTAGGAAGGATAGATTCACCTCTTTTCCTGTCCAAACCTCCTTAGGTATTCGAAACTCCAACAGAATTGATGGACCTCTGTTGATTAGGAATGCAGCTGTGTTGACTGCATCTGCCCAAAAATTCTTTGGCAATCCACTTTTCAACCTCATGTATCTTGCTCGCTCATTCAACGTTCTGTTCATGCGCTCTGCGATTCCATTCAGTTATGGAGTTCCTTTCATAGTCTTCTCCATGCGAATTCCATTCTCGGCGCAAAACTTCCTGAAAGCATCAGACGCATCATATTTACTCTTCAGAAAATAAACCCATACCTTTCGAGTGGAGTCGTCGATGAATGTATATAATATTCAGAACCTTCTAGGGACTTCACTGGTGTTGATCCCCATAGATCACTATGGACCAACTCCAACTTCTATGTCTTCAATTTTTTGCCTCCCCTTGAGAAACTCACCCTTTTCTGTTTCCCAAACACGCAATCCTCGCATAGGCCAACTTCAACAGTTTTTAGGCCAGGCAGTAAACCTTTTGAGCACATTATCTTCATCCCTTTCTCGCTCATGTGGCCAAGACGATAGTGCCACAAACCTGCATTATTTGATTTACTTGCAAGATCAATGCAATCTTTGGAGTTAGTTGTGGTATACAACGTACTATCCTTCTTACCTTGAGCTACTATCATAACTCCCTTGGTAATCTTCCAATTGTTGTAGCCAAACGTCACTGCGTACCCTTTTGCATCAAGCTTCCCAATCGAAATCAAATTTCTCTGTAATCCAGGAATGTGTATGACGCCATTCAGTTTTATCACGGATCCATTGGATGTCACTACCTTCACGTTTCCCCTTCCCACGATATCTAAGGGCTCGTCATCAGACAGATGTACTTTCGCAAAATCTCCAGAAATGTAGTTTTTCATTATCTCCACATTGCTGCATGAATGGAATGACGCTCTAGAATCCAATACCTACGATTCCATCGGACTACTCACACTTAGGACCAACGCCTCGCCATCGTCATTGGACATGATAGCATTTGTTGTCTTCTTCTCTTGTTGATCCTTATTCTTATATTTCCTGGGTGCCTCACACTAATTTCTAAAATGTCCAAACTCATCACGATTCCAACATTTAAGTTGATCCAAATCCTTCTTGGATTGGCTCCTTCCTCTGGATTTTGATCTTCCACGATTTTGCCTTCCCTTCGATCTGTCTCTCTGTTCTGTACTCAATGCTGATCCCGAAGTAGAAGATCATGATTCTCTCCGGTGAACTTCCGCACCAATCATCAGATCTCTTACTCTGTCAATTGCCAGGTTTGTTTCTATAGCGGTGACTGTTGTCACTGTGCCAGCCCAACTCTCAGGCAATGGCGATAACAAAATTAGGGCACGAATTTCATCAGCGAAATTTACATCAACCGAGTTCAGTTACGATGTAATCATGTTGAACTCGTTAAGATGTTGTTGCACCAACTTTCCCTCTTGCATTCTAAAATTAAACAATCATCTAATCAGATGTACCTTGTTTGCAGTTGATGGTTTCTGATACATCTCCTCCAAGATCTTCATTATCTCCTTCGTCGACTTTGCTGCAGTCGTGTGATAATCCACATCCTTGGACAACGATAGCCTAATCGCGCTCATCGCTTCTCTGTCTAGCAGCTCCCACTCCTCATGTTCCATCTTTTCGGGTTTGGTTTTTAAAAGTTTCCACATATCTTTACCGTACAGGTAATCCTCAATCTATCTTCAAAAATCCGAAATCAGATCCGTCGAACTTCTCTACAACAATCTTCCTGTCGATCCCCATCGTGATTTCTTCCTCTTAAACCTTAGGCCTAGATACCACAGGCAATCACAAATATGAAGAATAATGAACACAAGAAATTGTTTACCCAGTTCGATACAATCTGTATCTACGTCTGTGGGCGATGCCAAGTCAGGGATTTCACTATATAATTTCAGAATGATTTTACAATGAGGGAGCACCTCTATTTATAAGCACAATAGAGAGCCCTAATTCTAGTCAAACTATGAAACATATTCCATATGGAAATATCTTCTAAGGAATAAATCAATCACAAGGAAATATACTTCAAGGAAACAAATCCTAAATATGGTAGGAGATATTTTAGGCTCCATAATTAACAAAAATTTGACCAAATTTTATAGTTTTTCCGGCAATTTATCGTTATATAGATAATACTCACAAATTTGTGTTGTTGTTCATTAGGTACTTCCCCGATGGCATAGACATCTACTTTGAGAATGTGGGAGGGAAGATGTTCGAAGCGGTGCTAAACAACATGAGACTCCACGGCCGTGTTGCGCTTTGTGGGATGGTCTCCTAATACAGCCTTGAGCAGCCTGAAGGCGTCCACAACTTGCTTAACCTATTGACAAAACGGATCCGTATAGAAGGATTTTACGCTAGCGACCACTTCCATCTCAACCTGAAGTTCTTGTAGATGGTTGTGCCTCTAATAAAGGAAGAGAAGATCACATACGTCGAAGACATTGCCGAAGGCATTGAAAGCACGCCTGGGGCTCTTGTTGGCTTATACTCCGGTCGCAGCGTCGGGAAGCAGGTGGTGGTGGTTACTCGTGAGTAATTCTGTTTTTCGCAGAGTGAATCATCGGAAATAAGGAAGGACTTAAATAAGGTTATAATCATGAATTATAAATATATAATCATGAATTTTATGTATTGTTATTAATTGAAACATGAAGGACTTAAATAAGGTAAAAAGGAAGGACTTAAATAAGGGTAATCATCCCAAATAAAACAATCTGTATTGCAATTGAATTGATTTTCAAACTATTGCACAAATTAAGAGCACCTCCAATCCTCCATTTCTTATTTATCTCTTCCCTTCACTATTCATGGCTCTCATTATTTCATTTTCTATTTAATTTATTTATTATAAAACATAATTAAATATGAGATTTCTGAATTTTAACCTCCATAGACGTATCTGGTAGGGATGTCAATCGGGTCGGCCCAACGGGTTTCGAGCCAACCCTACCCGAATTATGGGTCAATCAGGTGCGGGCTAATCGGGTAGTGGAAAAATAAAAGTAGCATAACAGTATTATCACTATAATTTGTCACTATCCTAACATACTTTCCTAATTTGTTTCCATAATCCCTTGTCATTTTTTGAGATATCATTTCCATTTTTAAATAAAATAATTACTACTAGTATAAAATTTCATAGCTATTCATCTCTCACGAAGAAAAAAAACATAAACATACACACTGAAGTAGAGCAAAATGGGTGAGGAAATTAACAAGAAGCAAGTGATACTCATCTGCAGAGGTTCTTGTTTTATGAATAGTTTGAGATGTTTGGGAAAGAAATAAAAATTGTATCTTTCCATTGATAAAATGTTGATCACATGTTTTTTGGTGTTTCTTGAATTTTTAATTCGATGAATCCACTACTTTGGCAACTCCACGCCAGCTTACGATTCTTGGAACGAAACAATGTGGACTGGCGGTAGGGTCGGAACTTGAGATAAACCAAGTCATCCACAACGAATTCTTCATGGCGGCGGTGATGATTGGCTGCTCGAACCATCTTTTGTTGGGACCTCTCAAGATGGTAGCGCAGGTGGACCAATGTCTCATCCCGGGCACGTAAATCCTCGGCCACTGCCTGGACTCTGACTTCCCGTGGCAGGAAGCTCGTAATGGTGGGAGGTCGGCGTCCATACACTACATCGAATGGGGTGGTATGAGATGCCGTTTGATAGCTTGAGTTATAACAGTACTCAGCCCATGCGAGCCATTTACTCCATTGTTTCGGTTGCTCGGATGAAAAAAAAGCAGATATGTTTCCAAACAACGGTTGAGCACTTCAGTTTGACCGTCGGTTTCTGGATGGTAGGCGGAGCTCATACGTAAAGAGGTGTATGCTGATCGAAATAGTTATTGCCAAAAGTGCTGAGGAAGATTGGGTCCCGATCTGAAACAATGGAGCCATGAAGGCCGTGTAATCGTACAATTTCTCGATTGAAGGTTTCAGCCACTTGACGAGCTGTGAAGGGGTGGCGAAGTGGCAGAAAATGTGCATACTTCGAGAACCAATCCACCACTAGCACGCAATCTACGCCCCTACCCTAATCCCGTGATGAAGTCCATACTAATACCTCCCATACACGCGAAGGAATTGGCAAAGGTGTAAATAGGTCGGTTGGAGCTCGGGTGTCATATTTATGCTTTTGGCACGTTGCACAAGCTGCAACAAATTGAGAAACGTGCTTGACCATTCCGGGCCAGTAGACAATAGCAGCAAGTCTGCGATATGAGCGATAAGCCCCTGCATGACCACCACTTGGGGTGATGTGAAACTCTGCTATTAATTTGGGAATTCACTCGGAGTGTGGTAGAACAACCAGATGCCCCTTATAGAACAATAGGTCACGATTTAAGGTGTAGTGTTTGGATGAAGGCTTGCCTTGCATAAGAGCAGAACGGACTGCCGAGAGATGGGCGTCCTGGTCGATTGAACTCTGCATAGCTGACCAGTCAAGCCAAACTGGTGTCGAGATAGCTGCACATATTATGTCTTCCTCTTGGCGTGACAAGGCATCCGCTGCCCGGTTTAACGCTCCTTCTTTGTAGACCACACTCAAGTCATAACCCAAAAATTTAGCTTCCCAATTATGTTGGGCCGAGGTGGTCAATGGCTGAGTAAGTAAGTGGCGAAGACTCCGTTGATCAGTGCAAACCACAAACCGGCGACCAATGAGGTAAGGTCGCAAATGTTGAATAGCAAGGACGAGAGCCATTAGTTCTCTCTCATAAGCTGATTTGGCTAGCTAACGAGTAGATATGGCCTTGCTGAAATAAGCAATGGGATGTCAGTCTTGCATAAGGACAGCGCCAAAGCCACATGCTGAAGCATCACACTCTATCACAAAATCCTGAGAGAAATCAGGCATACGAAGCACTGGGGTTGTGGTGAGAGCTTTTTTGAGGGCCTGAAATGCTTCCTCAGCGTCGGAATTCCAATGGAATTTCTTAGTGTCAGAAATTTTTAACAAAGCTGTGAGGGGAGCTACGATTTTTCCGTAGTCACGAATAAAACGATGATAGTACCCCGTAAGGCTGAGGAATCCTCGAACACCACGCATCGTCGAGGGGATTGGTCAGCGAAGAACTGTTGATATCTTCATTGGATCCATGTGCACTCCTTGCAAGGAAACAATATGACCGAGATATTCATCTTGCTCTCGCCACAAAATACATTTGTTCGGATTAATTATCAAGGCGTTATCATTGAGGATGTGGAAGACACTTTGAAGATGTTCAATATGGGCCTCCCAGGAGCGACTATAGACCAAGATATCATCGAAGAAAACCAAAACAAATCGTCGTAGGAAAGGTCGAAAGATATCATTCATTAGACTCTGAAATGTGGCCGGGGAATTTATTAAACCAAATGGCATTACCAGAAATTCGTAGTGGCCCGAGTGAGTGCGGAAAGTAGTCTTGGCAACATCGGAGGGAACCACTCTAATTTGATGATATCTAGCGCGAAGGTCAAGTTTGCTGAATCATCTTGAACCATGTAATTCGTCCAAAAGCTCCTGGATAACTAGAATTGGATATTTGCAAGGCACCGTTCGCTTGTTGAGTTCACGATAATCAACACAAAATCGCCATGAACCATCTTTCTTGTGAACTAAGAGGACCAGACTCGAGAACGGGCTAGTGCTTAGCTGTATGATTCCGGCGGTGAGCATCTCGGACACCAATTTTTCCATTTCGTCCTTCTGGGCATGATTATATCGATAGGGCCGGACGGAGACTGGTTGAGAGCCAGCTTGTAGGGGTATGCAATGATCAATGGGCCGGTGAGGAGGAAGTGAGGCAGCGGCAGTAGTGACTTCCGGAAAAGCTTCAATGAGGACCTGGAGTTGACGTTTAGAGGCGGCTGGAAGGGTTTCAGCAAACCCAAAAGCTGTTGTGGTCTGATCTGCATCAAGTGACCAAATGAGCCAAGAGTCATCACCTGCTTCAAAGGAGCGGATCTCAAATGGCGTGCAAGCCCGGCGGGTGAGAGTTGGATCCCCCTGTAAGTGTACTAAGCAGCCTAACAGTGTAAACTCCATAGTTAAATCCCGCCAGTTGGCCTTGACGTCGCCGAGTGAAGCCAGCCAAGAAATTCCCAATATGATATCCACCCCTCGTAAAGGAAAGACATAACAAGAAAGTAGAAATGGCTCCAAAGCCAATAACAACTTGACATCGTGGCAAATCCCACCACTGCGCACTTTGGTTCCATCACCCAAACGGACAGAAAAAGTAGTTGTGGATGTGATGACAAGACCGAGTCGGGTAGCCACATGGTCGGCGATAAAGCAATGACTAGCACCACTATCTACCATTACCGTGACGTTGTATATGGCAATGCTTCCAGATAACTTCATGGTGTGGCAACTATCTAAACCATTAGAGGATAGTTCAGATAACTGTAACTGAAGCAATGACCCATTACCAGATGGAAGATTCATTGTTGTAATTCTGGTCGTCGTCATCAGTGGAATCGTCCTCCTCGTGCGTGATGATGAATTGCAAAGTTTTGGGTGGACAACGGTGGGTAGGGTTGTACTTGAGTCCACATAAAAAACATGTACGCGCTGCAAGATGCTTTTGATATTCCTCTTGTGGCATGGTGTGAAAACGACGGGGCGGGCGCGGGCCATTTGGGAGAGAGGCTGTAATGGATGTAGAATAATCCCTAGAGGCAGTCTGAACGAGACTCGAATATGATTGATAGGAAAAACGGCCGGTTGAGAAATTGCTCGATGAGTTTTTCGTCGTGGAGCCCAAAGGAGCATATAATTTCTCATATCGTTTCGCCATCTGAACAACATCAGAATAGTTCGTGATGTTCTCACGCAACTGTAAACGAATGGATGGCTGTAAATTAGCCAGAAAAATCCCCAAAAACTGACAATCGGTGAGGTCGGGCAGCTGTGCTAGATGTGACTCGAAAGCTGCAATATAGTCTGAAAGAGAGCCAACATGTTTAGTTGCTGCCAAAGCCTCATACCCATCACGGGCAGTGTTGTCCCCAAAACGGACAAGTAGCTCGTGGGCAAATTGATCCCACGAGAGAGATGGATAGCGACGCATTAAGATTTGGACCCAAGGGAGAGCTGGGCCTAACAAGGCAATGAGCGCCGGGTCCAAACGTTTGCTAGTGGGAGTTTTGTTCACCATAAAGTACTGGCTAGCGCGGGCGAGCCACCCGATTGCATCTGTCCCATCGAACGGAGGAAGGGACATGGATGGTTGTGAACCTGGTGGAGAGATTAGACCGGAAGCATCTGATGGTTGGCCAGTTGACGGAGGCTGAGCGCCTCTAAGTTTGAGCAAAATGGGGCCTAGTTGAGTTTCCAGGCAACGGGCGATACATGCATCAAAAGGGGAATCCAGGGTCGTTACTGCCTTCTCCAAACCAGCGACACGAGCAAGTGTGTCATCTGACTGGACAGATGATGAACGAGTCTCGACCATTGTTCACCGCACCAAATTGTTATGGAGTAAAGGCAACACAACTTTCACACACACAAATTATTTGATAATAGAAGGCAAACGAAGGGTAAGAGTATTTAGTGGAATGGAAATAGGATAAAAAGGAATCGGTAAACAATAATAATCCTCCTTGAGGCCACAGCTACACCGTTTACAATGATTTCTCAGAGATACCTTCTTTTATTCTCTGCCATCTCTTATATAGGGCCTAACAAATCAAAATCTCAGCCATTCAAATCCCAATTATTGACTAATCAATCAATCAAAACATAATCATTGACTGATCAATCAATAAAATCCCCATCATTGACTAATCCCACAATCAAATCCTAATCAAGCAATCAAAGATAACAATAATAAGAAGAAAATAATAATAATAAGACAATCAGGATTTTCCTCAATCCTTGTCTTTGCGATCACGCCGTGTATACACCTTCCATGGGCGAGCGGTATCAGTCTCTGCTGCATCCGGAGCTATTGGTCAGCTCGTTGGTCAGTTTGCAAAGACCGCAGGTTGTTACATTGTTGGGAGTGCAGGGTGCAAAGAATTTGATGGTTCAGTTATTGGTCAGCTCGTTGGTCAGTTTGCAAACTACCTGGGGCTCTCGTTGGCTTATTCTCCGGTGCCAACGTCGGGAAGCAGGTGGTGGTTGCTTGTGAGTAAGTCTGTTTTTCTCAGAGTGAATCATCGGAAATAAGGAAGGACTTAAATAAGGTTATAATCATGAATTATAAATATATAATCATGAATTTGATGTATTGTTATTAATTGAAACTGGAAGGACTTAAATAAGGTTAATCATCCCAAATAACATAATCTGTATTGCAATTTTATTGATATTCAAACTATTGCACAACTTATGAGACAACACCTCCAATCCTCCATTTCTTATTTATCTCTTCCCGTCACTATTTATGGCTTTCATTATTTCATTTTTTATTTAATTTATTAATTATAAAACTTAATTAAAATACGAGATTTTTGAATTTTAACTTCCATTGACGTCTCTGGTAGGGATGTCAATCGGGTCGTCCCAGCAGTTTTCGAGTCAACCCTACCCGAGTTATGGGTCAATCAGGTGCGGGCTAATTGGGTAGTGGTTTTTTTTCGGGTTATCGAAGTTCAACCCTAACCCTAAAATCTCGGGTTTCAGGCTAGCCCAACGGGTTAATCGGGTTGCTACCGATAAATTTAACATGTGATCAATCCAATAAATAATGTTGAAAATTAACTGTATTTATAAAATGTAAAACATTTAATTATGATAAATTTGATATATATATATATATATATATATATATATATATATATATATATATATATATATATATATAAACACGATTAAATACTAATATTTTAGATTTATGCATAATAAAACATAAACATCAAGAAATTTCAAAGCATTTTTTAGAATTTCAAATGTTTTTCTTAGTGAATTTGAAGTTTCTAATTTATTTTATCTATTATTATATTAATAAAATTTAGTATATAATTTATATATTTAATCTAAAATTAAAAGTTATTATTTTAGTTATCTATATTATGAAATAATCAATGAAGTGTTAATTAGGAGTCAAACAAATTGGGCCAGCCCTTTAGTTTTCGGGTATGACCTTAACGGGTTGCGGGTTAATCGAGTGCGGACTAATCGAACTGTAATTTATCAGGCTAGAAATTCTCAACTCTAATCCTGTAAATTTAGCAGGCTATTCGGGCCAGCCCACGGGTTGCGGGCTGTATAATCTCTGGTAACTGAGGCAATAAAAGATGACCACCGATTAGTAATAAAATGTACGCCGTATATGTTTGTACTCCGCCCAATATCTTGGTGGCCCACTAGGTAGCAAAGACATTGGTTCAGATAAATTTTGATATTCCTATGACTTCTATCACTTATTAATTGTATATGTAAAAATAAATTTTGTCCATTTAAATATATGCCTCTTTGTAGTTTGTTCTTCAGAAGATCAACCTTGAACAAAGTAATATAAATATAAATAAATTAACTAAAAAAACTTAAAGTAATTGCAGTTCTCAAAATAAAACTGCTGCTTCAGTATGAAGATAATTGCTGAGGTTATTTGTATTAATTTTTATTAAAGTTAATGCATACCGAATACTTTAAACCTTGAATTAGAGTTGACTTTTTTACCGTATAGTTATGTAGTATGTCAATTATCACTACTAAATTCCATATTCATTTAATCACCAACAAATTAAGCAAATTCAAATTGAAAAAAGAAGTTGGTGAATGAATTTTAATAAATTAATTTAAAAGAATAATTAAAAGACCTTATGTTGTGATCCTGCGCTTCCAACGACATGACACCCAAATAGATTAGCAAATTGGCCAACAAGCTGACCTACAGCTCCTGATGCAAACCTCGTAAAATCCAACATATGCAGTCATACCGGCCATACCTTCACATAATGAATCATCAAAATATGCAGTGATAGACGCAGGAAATTTCATTTAAAGATTATTACTTGAATCTAATACGTTTGTTAGCGTTGCATGTATGATGTGGTTATGTATTATTATTGTTAATGACCTATTAGGTAGAGTAATTAATACTTGGTCGCTTGCTGTTAAAACTCTTAAAATCTTGTTCCACATCGATTTGGTGATGATCCTAGCTTCTCTATATAAGTGTGGATAGCCCTCCCCTTATAAGACATTTTAAGGGGTGAGTGACTCATTTCTAATACGGTATCAGAGCGGGCTCAAGTAGATGATGCACTATTTATTAGCACTAAAAATACCTGCAAGTTTACAGGGTAGAACTAGTATAGCTAAAAGTCAGTACCGGGATATCGAACACAGGGAATAAGATTGCAACTGGTTATCATATACTAAGCGTCATATACTATCTAGAGACACGGACTTTTAGGTTTTGGTTTTATAAACTAGACATAAATATAAACAAATATAAAAACAAAATAATACAAAGCAGGCTAAAGAAAGTAGAGTTTTAGGATCCAACTACTACGACCTAGTGATGATTAATCTCACAGAACCTTTACCTTTATGTGTCTCCAGGATTATTAGGAATGTCGCGATTTTCAGATAAGCCCTCTCTCAAGTGCACCTATCCAGTAGATTAGACTCTAACTATCAAAGTTTCCTTCCAATAGATTAGATTCTAACTCCTTAAGTTCCTAAGACTCAAGTCCACAAAGGGTCCCCTCTCTCGAGTGCAGATAAACCTATGTGTTGTACCCGTTCCTTTTACCACGTAAAACTAGCTATCTCTCGATTAATCTAGTTAAATGGACATAGTTCTAAAGTTGGCCGGACAAAAGAACAATAAAAGCACAAAAACAAGCAAAACAATCACAATAGCTAGGAAAAGGTTCAATTCAATAAATCAAAACATGTTCATAATAGTCTTCACCAAAAAATCTAAAAATAATATTTAACTACTCATAGACAAGTAGTAAAATCAATAATAAAAGTACTAGACATGAAAGAAATTGATAAAACCCAAGGTTGAATCTTCAATCTCCAGTCTTTTCTTGCCTGGATCTGCAGAGCTACACTCCAATGGAAGATGGATGAATTATGTATGGAATATGGAATGGAAGAAAGTGTAGAGAGGGAGTAGGATTGGAGGCTCTGAGATCGGGATTATGAATTAGGTTTAGGAGTATTTATAGGCTAGAAAAAAGGGTTACTCATGGTTATTTTCGTGCCCTACAAGAAATGAGAGAGATTTGGTTTCACAATTTAATAATTTATTCTCTTTCTTGAATTTCCGCCCAAATTTCCGTCAGCTTTGACTGCATTGCGCAATGTTCGTAGAATTATAATAACATTCTCTACAGAACTCCGATTGAGACGTTTAAGGTATCCACGCGAAGCTCTTTCGAAGACGAAGAGAATGACATGTAGTAAGCACTTATTGGACTTCAAACTTGCTGGAAGAATGGGCTCGAACAGAGGCTGTTACACCTTGACCTTTTTGCATTTTTTTTCTATCTTTTTCTATCATTTATCAACAAACACATTAAAAATACCAATTGTACAATATATGCAATTTAAGAGCATAATTTGCATGATTGACATTTAAAACTAGTCAAATCTAGCCCTTAAAAACATGCAAAATCCGTGTTTGTCAGTAGATGATGAATTTTATCTCTTCTCTTGCCTACTCACGTGATGGAAGTCCGATGTGTCATTTCTGACTCACGTGATGGAAGTCCGATATGTCATTTCGGTCCACACATGAGGGGGCGTGTTAAAACTCTTAAAATTTTATCCTTATTCCCTGAATATATTTAATATTCTAGTGACTTAGCTCGATACAGTCCATATAATTATTTTAATTTAACCAAAATTCTAAATTATCGAAATTTTGCAAATTATATAATTTTAAATGTAACCATTTAATTTGAATCAACCAAGGCAACAAATTACTTTGTGAAAGGCTCCAATATCTAGGCCAATATTATTTGAATACAGATGGGCATATAACAATAGTCTAGATCTATCATTACGGAAATAGTCTTATTGTATGAATCATTAGACTAAGCAGTGATACTTAAAAAATGTTATACTAAAATAATACTCATAGAATAAATTAAATTTATTTTTTTAATAAATGAAAATAAAATTTATTACAATCTTCAATCTAACAATTTAGAGAAAAAAAAACGCCTTAATAAATTTAGTGGCAAAATAGGAAAATGAAATAGCGATAAAATTTATATACTCTACTTATTCCCTATAGTTTATTTAACGAGACTGGAACTATGTTAGATGTGCACTATTCGGTTGACTATTATTTAACGGAGTATTTTTCTTTTGTTTCTTGAACTTTGTTTATAGTTTGCCGTTTTTATATATTAAATATGGATTAAAATCCCACTAGTCACGGATAAATATATTATTTTCGTACGGTTAATTTTAATGTGAATTATTTAAGTTTATACGTTCAAAATATTATTCTTGATTATCACATAAAATGAGATTTTTACATAAATCAATGACCACAGGTAAAGTGATGTAATTATGTTATGACTATGAAAAAAAACACACACTAGAACATTTAGTGTCTTAATACCTTCATAAATAACGTTATAGCGCCAGAATTAACACTCTATTAAGCAATAACGTTTAGCGCCTGAATAAACTCTAGAACATTAAGCTATTTTTCTTCTGTGGCAAGTTTATGTTTCACATTTGATGAACAATTCGGCTGTTGCATTGATGAAGGTCGATTTCCTGAAGAACAAATTGGGGTTTGACGAAGCATTCAACTACAAAGAAGAGCAAGACTATGATGCAGCGTTGAAGAGGTGACCTTTTGCCTCCCTATGATCTATCATTGTTATAAATATGTGTATACTTGTTTAACTTAGAAGCATAGCTAGTAATTTAACACACAATACACATTTTTATGTTCTTATATAAGAAAAGAATCCTATTGTATCTAGGGATGTCAATCAGGCCAGCCCACCGGGTTTCGGGCCAACCCTATTCGGGTTGCGGGTCAATCAGGTGCGGGCCAATCGGGTTGTGATTTTTTCGGGTTAAAAAAGTTCAACCCTAACCCTAAAAGCTCGGGTTTCGGGCTAGCCCATCGGGTTAATCGGGTTTCTACCGATAAAATTAACATGTGATCAATCCATTAAATAATGGTGACGATTAGTTATATTTATAAAATGTAAAATATTTAATTATGATAAATTTGAGATATATGCTTAAACTCAAACATAAATATGATCAAATACTAATATTTGAGATTTATGCAAAATAAAACATAAACATCAATAAATTTTAAAGCATGTTTAGAAATTTAAATATATTTTTTAGTAAATTTTAAGTTTCTAATTCATTTATCTATTATTATATTAATAAAATTTTAATATGTTATTTATATATTTAATATATAAAATGGAAAGTTATTTTTTCAGTAATCTATATTATAAAATAATCAATGAAGTGTCGAATTAGAGTCAAATAAATAGAACAATAGAAATTTTATCGGGTTTTTGGGCCAGCCCATTGGGTTTTCGGGTCTGGCCCTAACGGGTTGCGGGTTAATCTGGTGCGGGCTAATCGGACTATAATTTTATCGGGCTGAAAATTTTCAGCCCTAACCCTATAAATTTGGCAGGCTATTCGGGTCAGCCCATGGGTTGCGGGCTAAATTGACATCCCTAATTGTATCCAACACAAATTTCATAAAAACTAGCAAAAAAACTGCGAAGTTTGGTAGAAATTAGCTGAAAAAACCACGAAGTACGGATTAGTTTGCAATCATCCCACGTATGTGGATAACAGATCCGAATATATACTTTTTTGGTTAGTTTTTTGAAAGAAGTTGACCAAATTTTATAGTTTTTCCGGCAATTTGTCGCTATATAGATAATACTCACATATTTGTGTTGTTGTTCATTAGGTACTTCCCCGATGGCATAGACATCTACTTTGACAACGTGGGAGGAAAGATGCTCGAAGCGGTGCTAAACCACATGAGACTCCACGGCCGTGTTGCTGTTTGTGGGATGATCTCCCAATACAGCCTTGAGCAGCTCGAAGGCGTCCACAACTTGCTTAACCTATTGACAAAACGGATCCATATGGAAGGATTTATCATTTCCGACCAATACCATATCTACCCGAAGTTCCGGAAGATGGTTGTGCTCTAATCAAGGAAGAGAAGATCACATACGTCGAAGACATAGCCGAAGGCATTGAAAGCGCGTCTGGGGCTCTCGTTGGCTTATACTCCGGTCGCAGCGTCGGGAAGCAGGTGGTGGTGGTTGCTCGTGAGTAAGTGTTTTTCTCAGAGTGAATCATCGGAAATAAGGAAGGACTTAAATAAGGTTATAATCATGAATTTGATGTATTGTTATTAATTGAAACATGAAGGACTTAAATAAGGTAAACAGGAAGGACTTAAATAAGGTTAATCATCTCAAATAATACAATCTGTATTGCAATTTTATTGATTTTAAAACTATTGCACAAAATTATGAGACAACACCTCCAATCCTCCATTTCTTATTTATCTCTTCCCTTCACTATTCGTGGCTCTCATTATTTCGTTTTCTATTTAATTATTTATTATAAAACTTAATTAAAATATGAGATTTTTGAATTTTAACTTCCATAGAAGTCTCTGGTAGGGATGTCAATCGGGTCGGCCCAGCGGGTTTCGGGTTAACTCTACCCGAGTTATGGGTCATTCAGATGCGGGATAATCGGGTAGTGGTTTTTTTCGGGTTATAGAAGTTCAACCCTAACCCTAAAAACTCGGATTTCTGGCTAGCCCAACAGGTTAATCGAGTTGCTACCAATAAATTTAACGTGTGATCAATCTAATAAATAATGTTGAAAATTAGCTATATTTATAAAATGTAAAATATTTAATTATGACAAATTTGAGATATATGATTAAATTTAAACATAAACACGATTAAATACTAATATTGAGATTTATGCTGTCACGACCACATCTCCCTAGTCAAAGAAAGTGTAGCTATATAGCGACTAAATCTTACTGAAACTGTCTAAACTCATCATAAGATGCTTAAATCAAGGAAACATTGTCTGAAAAGTGTTGAGGGTACAAATCATGCTGAATCAGAGTAGTTATGGGACATTTGTCTTTACTAGAACAAGTTCTAAATTTGCGCAACAGAAGAGTACCAAGACAGATGTAATATGTATGAAGACATACTACACCAGCTATCTTCCTACTTACTTAGTCTTCTGTCCCAACACCGCCTCGGCCTTGACAACGATCAACCAGCACATTAAGGAAAACAATATGCAGGGCTGAGTACTTGATGCACTCAGTGGGCTTATGCCGAAAATATTTTCTCTTTTAGTTGTCAGCCAAACTGAGTGAACACAGGGTTCTTTCAAAAAATAAGTCCCGGTCACTAAAAACAGTTTTTCTTTATGATAATAGACTGCAGTCATTTAACCTTCTAATGATATACCATATCTAATCTGGTGAGCCGAGAATGTGGCCACATTCCAACGGTCACTGGACCGGCCAACGCTGGCGCTAGCTCACGGTCCTTGGTGTACACTAGTCCGAGTAGGGTTTGCGGCTCTACTGGGACCCGAATTGGATTTAACTGGTTGGCATAGCCAACAAATAGGCAATCATAAATAAAAAAAATTGGACATGACAACTCATTCAAATTATTCATGTTTTCACATAAAACACGCTTTGAAAGAAAAGAATAGAAGCCCACCTCGATTGCTTAAACTCTTGCAAAACTGGTGCTTTCCTTGTCCTGAGATTACCCGTCGAGCGACGACGTTCCTTTATAAAATTAATATACTTAAATTAGGATTTAAGTAATTATTTCTCTTGCATGAATGCATATCTAAGCGTGTGTTTATTATTTTATTTCCTTCTTTCTAAAATTTAGAAATCTAGATTCTTTAATTAAATCGGCGATTTAATTTATTCGGAAACTGGCCGAATTGTTCGGGTATATAAAATGAAACCCGAATTATCTTAAGTATTTAAAAATACTTTATGTGACTAAAGAAATTTTCTTCCATTCATTTACTGGGCATGGCTTTAAAATAATTCTTTTCTTTCGGGGCTTAAGGAATAAATTCCATGGATTAAATTCTGTTATGGGCGGTGGCCCAAGTAATTTAAATAAAAGAGCCCAACTCTTTTCTCTTCTCTTTTTTTTTATTATGAACTCCTTGGCCCAAAATAATATTAAAAGGGGTGGCCCAACTAGGAAATGTACTCCTATACGTTGCCCCCTCCCTCTCTTTCTCTTTCTCTTTTTCCTTCATTTTTGGCTTATGGGGTGTACTCGTGAGTTTATAGTGGCTGCTGCACTCTGCAGCACTTTAACCGTTTTTGGCTTCATGTGCGAGGCTAGTACTTGGTTTATTTATGAACTTTCATCCCCTTTTGCAGGTGCACACAGGAGTAGGTATTAGGTGGCTGATTTTTGGACCATGGCAGGCTTATCTGGCGGAGGTACGAGCTGCTCACTGATGGAGTAAAAGGCTGGCTGGGATTGCTTCTTTAGCTCAAGCAATTTCCCATCTTTCAAAAGGTATTGTCTCCCTTTGTAATGCCCCAAAAACAAGGTTAGATAGAATCTTGCATTCCGATGAGAAAATGGTCTGTTTAAGATCATTTGATATAATAAATTCAATATCATCATAAATTAAAAATTTATAGATTTGGTAAATACTCCCTCCGTCCCACATAATTTGACCCAGTTTTCCATTTTGGGTCGTCCCACATAATTTGACCCATTTCACTTTTACCATTTTTTGTAGTGGACCCACATTCCACTAACCCATTCCTACTCACATTTAATTATAAAACTAATATATAAAAGTAGGACCCACATTCCACTAACTTTTTCAACTCATTTTTCATTATATTTCTTAAAACCCGTGCCGGTCAAACTGTCCCAAATTATGTGGGATGGAGGCAGTATTATTTTATGATGTCTGAAGTAATTTTAAATTAGTGCTTAATTAAGGATACACGAATCTACATTAATTAAGTATGTATGCATATGCATTAAAATAAGTATATGTGTATAAATATAGAAGGAAGTAATTTAGATGTACTAAGAGAAAATTTATAAAATTGATCTTTCCCATTTAGTGCCGATCCTTTGTCATTTTTTTGGGGTGATGAATTTATACCTATATTCCACACATGAGTACACAATACTTTGTTTAGTTTTAAAATTTGGCTTTCACCATAGAATTCTCTAGATTTTAAATTTTAATAGATAAATGTAGAATAATCTAGATGGCCAAAAGGGGAAAATCCCTAATTTTTAGGGGAGGAAAAACGTGCTCAACACACTTCGCTCAGCTACCTCTCGCTCTCTCTCGAAATCTCTTCTCTTTTCCCATCGAGTTCCCTTGCCGTCGGAAATTGGTAGCCAGCGCCGCCGGACTTTCACGCCGGTAAGCGCCCCATCCACATTCTCTTCTGTCTTCTCCCACACGGAGGTTTTTTTTTGGTTTGTATTCCTCTGCTCCTTCTCCGGTTTCTAGTTTTGTCCTCCATCGGGCGACGTTTTACTTCTACTCTCCGTGCGTCCATACTATACTCTGTAATGCACATGCCTTGCTTCTTTATTTTCTGTTCTCCTTTAGTTATAGGATTTTTAGATATTTAAATTGCTTACGTTGGACATACTTGAGTAATACGTTGGTAAATCGAATCTTTAGATTATGTTGATTACACATCCACATGAAGCTAAAAGAGAATATTCAAATAAATATAATCTGACTTAATGTTTAATCATAAACATGAATCTGTTGTAGAATTATTATTTAAAAGGTTGGTTTGACTATTTTAGTTGGCCAGTGTGTAGTTTGAGATTAAATTACTAAGAACATGTGAATAGTGAAAAATGTGATCATTACTGAAATGGTGAGCGAAAGACATACAGGAGTCTAAAGAAATATTTATTCATTTTATTCATGAATGATAAGCCTAATGTAGGAATTAACTTTTATCTAAAGTATATGAGGAAAACCTGAGGTTGCGAACCGAGTAGCTCCTGAAGCAACATGCTCCGTGTTTAAAAGGTTGATTCTCTTATGGAAAAATGGTATGAATTATATGATATTTATGTGCTTGATATATATACGTTGGTGGGGTGGTTATAGCAATTAAAAATTGGAAAACGATAGAATTGTTGATGTGGATTACTGGATGATAATGTGATATGAAATGATAATACTAATACAGAGTAAGTTTACATGATTGTGTATGTGTCTGGTTGGTTTTATTTGGATATGTTTTACTACATGATTGTAGTATAGATTGCTATAAAAGATGGTGTGTGATGATTATGCACCCGCCTATGGGTTATCGTCACCCTAATGTGGGTTATTGAAACCCTCTTATGGGTTATCGTCACCCCAATGTGGGTTATTGGCACCCTCCTATGGGTTATCGTTACCCCTATGAGGGTTATCGATAGTGGATTGCCTATGCGCTTATCGTTTGAGATAGAAGCAATTAGGACTGTCGATGTTAAGGTTATCAATGTTAAATATGGTGTTATTGAAGTTGTTGATTTTAGAAACTACTTTTGAATTTTCTCAGAATATTTGTTGATACTACATGAAAATAGTTGATGCAACGTATAGTAACATGCCACTCGATTGAACATGTTTATAAATCAAATTCTGAATAGATAAATTCTTTACATGTTGTGAAAAGATTAACCAATTCCAATAGTAATGAATTCTTTACTACTAATGTATTGTTTGAATTAAGTGTTGGTAACAAGTTTGTGTATGTTACAGGTTGCTAAGTTTTTAGATTCCAATAGCTGTTTTGCACGATTCGGCAGTACGTCTTCATTACCCACCATTTTGTCGTCATTACTCACTGATCCTGTGACCTTTTGGTATATACGCTCATCAGTTTGGTAAAATGTGGTAGTTGTATTATAATTAACTTTTGTATTTTGGATCTTGCTACACTGTAAATTATCTATAAGAATTATGGTTTTGTTTAAAATGTCGTGGCATATTAGTGCTATTTTCGAGCAATACTTTAAAAAATAAAAGAAATTTAGTTTATCCTACCGGAATTGTGACATCACCTATTCGAGTGACGGACGATCGGGTAGGGGGTGTTACACCCTTTTCCTCCTTTGGTGAGAGCTGCCAACTCCCTCTCTCTTATCAACATTTTTGTCTAATTGATCTGCATCTTAGGCAGGATCGGGAGGCTGGCTACCGAGGCTGTCTTCCCTCGTGGTCTTGCCCTCCCGGCTCGTCTGAAATTCTGGGGCCAAGATAGCCCGGTGATGGAGGTCGACATAGTCGCTAGGGTCTCGAGTTGTAATAGCGTAGCTCGACTAAAACTTCTTTACAACGTGTACGAAACCTCGAAGATAGTTGGTGCATATTTAATTTCAACCATTTGTAATTTATTAGCATACACATTCTGGAATTTGTATTTAACTCTTATTCAAGAAATAAAAAAAATACTCTTTCATTCTTATTCTTTAAATTTCTAGCATTTATTTCATAATTCTCGAGAAATTAGATCTCGGCTATTACATATGCAAAATAAAACATAAACATCAAGAAATTTCAAAGCATATTTTAGAATTTTAAATATTTTTCTTAGTGAATTTGAAGTTTCTAATTTATTTTATCTATTATTTTATTAATAAAATTTAGTATATAATTTACATATTTAACATAAAATTGAAAGATATTTTTTAGTTATCTATATTATAAAATAATCATTGAAGTTTATTTTTATTCCATTAAATTTATTTTTTAATTCATAATTGAAAATAATCCGGAAAAAGGAAAAAAAATATTTTTGGATTCTCAAAAATTTAGTCGGTTTTTTACCTTTTTTCAAATTTTTTTGATTTAAAAAATATTATCCTAAAATCATCTATAAATATCCACATTCCTCATCCAATCTTTTAATCAAATTATCTCTCATTCATACTTCAAAAAAAATTTATTAGGATTTTAATTATGTAACTTAAAATTTTTTAGTAATTTGTAATAGTATTTCAGGTATTTTTAATGCATTTTAATATTGTGGAATTGTTTTTAGTAATTGAAATATTTAAATTGAATAATAGAATAGAGGAATCCTTAATGCATTTTAATATTGTGGAATTGCTTTTAGTAATTGAAATATTTAAATTGAATAATAGAATAATACTAATAAATAGTTAAAGTAGAGAAATAGTAAATTAAAAGAAAATAATGTAAAAGAAGACTGTTCTCTACATTATTCTCGCTTATTTTACTATTTTTTCACTATGTGTTTTGTGTGTTTTTATTTTGTTAAATACTATTTTTGTTAATAATTAATGGTTAATTAATCTCCTTTTGACTTGATTAATGAGTTAAATATGGATTGACTTTATCAACAAGTTAAATATGTACCAAAGCATATAGGTTAGCACCCGAAGCAAACACACTTGATTGATTATTAATGTATAGGACGAAATATGTTTTTTTTAATATATGAGCCTAATTTTGGATTTTAAAATACAATTAGTCAAAATAAATAAATTATAAGTCAATTACTGTGCCGCATTTTTACGAAAAGAGTTAGGCAAATGTAGTGAGGGTAATACCTAATGACCCACAAATACAATAAAATTTGCCAGCCATAACCTAAAGTCATAAAGAGAAAAACACACTAAGAACCGTTTAGGGTTTCCTTATATGGCCTGGTGGGGCCCACGTAATTGGATCTTTTTTCAAAGTGTTGAAGAATTGCGGCTGGTTAGGGATTTAGGTATTAATTTTTGTTTTTTTTATTAAATAGGTGCTTTCGAATAATGCAAAGTCTAAGAAGAAGAGTGCGGGCCAAGAGCTTTTCAGATATAAAACAATGAAGCTGAACACCAGAATTCCACAAGAATTAACGGCAAAATGGGTGAGGAAATTAGCAACAAGCAAGTGATACTCAGCAACTATGTCGAAACATCTGTGAAAGAATCTGATATGTCGCTTAGAACTTCCAAAATTCAGCTCAAAATTCCCAGCGGTTGCGACGGCGCCGTTTTCGTGAAGAATCTCTACTTATCCATCGATCCTTACATTCTTGGCCGCATGAAGAAGCGGGTGCCATATTTGTCTTCTTACACGCTGGATTCTGTAAGTTTAGTTTTTTTAGTGAAATTTTTCTTGTTGAAATTAATTTTTTCTCCTTGTTGGAATAGAATTTGTTATATACGCCTTAATTTAAATTGAATTCCTTAATTTTTTATTTTATTTAAACAAATATTGTGAATATAATAGTATTGTTTTGGTTTGATGAATAGTGGGAATAAATAAAAATTGTATCTTTCCATAGTTAAAATGTTGGTTATGTTTTTTTTGAGGTTCTTGTTTGAGATTTTTGGGAGAAAAATAAAAACTGTTTTGGGGGAAGAAATAAAAAAATGTTATCTTTCCATTGATACAATGTTGATTGCATCTTTTTTGTGTTTCTTGACTTTTTTCTGGTGACAGCCTATTTCTGGATATGGAGTGTCGAAAGTACTGGATTCGTCTCATCCAAATTTCAAGACTGGCGAGCTAGTTTGGGGGTTTACTGACTGGGAGGAGTATAGCCTTATCAAAGATCCAAACATATTGTTTAAGGTTCATGATAAAGATTTGCCTCTCTCTTATTATACAGGGATTCTTGGTGAGTTTCTTGAGCCCATTGTGATGATCGGCTTATTTAGCTTGTAGCCTTTAAATTTCACGCTTGATTCCTGCTTCCTAAATCTGAGGTAGAACTAGTTGTTTATGATCCTGAACAAGTTATTTATCTAGTTTTGTATGCAGTTAAACTGTTAAAGAAATAAACTGTTGATGAACTATACATGCTTGAATTAGGATGGGAATAGATTGGGAAATGTTGGATTTGTGGCATTTATCTTGATAATTTCTGAAAAAAAACGATAGGAGATGCACGAACGTGAGACTGAAAATCAATGTGTTTCGTGTTATCGTTTTAGGCATGCCTGGCATGACAGCTTATGTTGGTTTTTTCGAGTTTTGCTCTCCCAAAAAGGGGGAAACTGTGTATGTCTCTGCTGCATCCGGAGCTGTTGGTCAGCTCATTGGTCAGTTTGCAAAGACCGCTGGTTGTTACGTTGTTGGGAGTGCAGGGAGCAAAGAAAAGGTTAGAATCTAATGGCTTATCGAAAACTTATTAGATTGGTTGTCGATTTCACAACAAAAAAACGCGAATCAGTGACGGAATTAGTGACAGCAGCGGAAATTTGAAGAAGTAGTGACGAATAAGTGACTGAAAACCGTCAGTCACTAATTGGTTACAGAATAGTTTATCACTAATCCGAATTTACCAGTGTGGCCGCCTTTGATTTCTGTCATTGTAACTTAAGTGACGGATTTGTCCGCCACTATATTTTTTGCTAACAAGCTTTGTATTGACGGATGTGTCAATACTTAACCAGTCACTAAATCTGTTAAGTGCCTAAATTTCGGGGATTATGACGGAATTATCCGTCACTAAATTGCGAGTTTTTTGTTGTGTTATGTGCTATTTTTCTTCTGTGGCAAGTTTATGTTCACATTTGATGAACAATTCGGCTGTTGCATTGATGAAGGTCGGTCTCTTGAAGAACAAATTAGGGTTTGACGAAGCATTCAACTACAAAGAAGAGCAAGACTATGATGCAGCGTTGAAGAGGTGACCTTTTGCCTCCCTATGATCTATCATTGCTATAAAAATGTGTTTTAACATTGAAAAATAGTTAGTAATTTAACACACAATACACATATTTATGTTCTTATATAAGAAAAAAATCCTTTTGTATCCAACACAAATTTCATAAAAACTAGAAAAAAACCATGAAGTATGGATCAGTTCGCAATCATCCCACTTCTGTGGATAACAAATCCAAATATATAATTTTTTTGGTTAGTTTTTTTGAAATAATTAGACCAAATTTTATAGTTTTTCGGGCAATTTATCGTTATATAGATAATACTCACAGATTTGTGTTGTTGTTCATAAGGTACTTCCCCGATGGCATAGACATCTACTTTGACAACGTGGGAGGGAAGATGCTCGAAGCAGTGCTAAACAACATGAGACTCCACGGCCGTGTTGCACTTTGTGGGATGATCTCCCAATACAACAGCCTTGAGCAGTCCGAAGGCGTCCACAACTTGTTTAACGTAATAATAAAACGGGTCCGTATGGAAGGATTTTTCACTATCGACCACTACCATCTCTACCCCAAGTTCCTGGAGATGGTTGTGCCTCTAATCAATGAAGAGAAGATCACATACGTCGAAGACATAGCCGAAGGCATTGAAAGCGCGCCTGGGGCTCTCGTTGGCTTATTCTCCGGTGTCAACGTCGGGAAGCAGGTGGTGGTGGTTGCTCGTGAGTAATTCTGTTTTCGCAGAGTGAATCATCGGAAATAAGCACAGACTTAAATGCGGTTATAATCATGAATTCGATGTATTGTTATTAATTGAAACAGGAAGGACTTAAATAAGGTTAATCATCCCAAATAACACAATCTGTATTGCAACTTTATTGATTTTCAAATTATTGCACAAATTAAGAGACAACACCTCCAATCCTCCATTTCTTATTTATCTCTTCCCTTCACTATTCAGGGCTCAGTATTTTATTTTCTATTTAATTTATTTATTATAAAACTTAATTAAAATATGCTCGGGATTTTTGAATTTTAACTTCCATAGATGTCTCTGGTAGGGATGTCAATCGGGTCAGCCTAGTGGGTTTCACGCCAACCCTACCAGAGTTATGGGTCAATCTGGTGCGGGCTAATCGAGTATTGGTTTTTTTTCGGGTTATAGAAGTTCAACCATAACCCTAAAAACATGGGTTTCGGGATAGCCCAATGGGTTAATCGGGTTGCTACCGATAAATTTAACATGTGATCAAAGCAATAAATAATGTTGAAAATTAGCTATATTTATAAAATGTAAAACATTTAATTATGATAAATTTGAGATATAGGCTTAAATCAAACATAAACACGATTAAATACAATATTTGAGATTTATGCCAAATAAAACATAAACATCAAAAAATTCCAAAGCATATTTTAGAATTTTAATTGTTTTTCTTAGTGAATTTGAAGTTTTTAGTTTATTTCATCTATTATTATATTAACAAACTTTAGTATATAATTTATATATTTAATATAAAATTGAAAGTTATTTTTTAGTTATCTTTATTATAAAATAATCAATGAAGTGTTGAATTAGGAGTCAAACAAATCGGGCCAACCCTTTAGTTTTCGGGTCAGACCTTAACGAGTTGCTGGTTATTCGGGTGCGGGCTAATCAAACTGTAATTTATCTAGCTAATATTTATCATGGCGTTAGAGCAGGAATGTTCTTGGCTCAGAAAAAATTCATCATAGCCGAATACCGATCTCGACCCTTTTCTAGGCCAAATCCAAACGAGAAAAGCAGATCTTAAACACCAGAAATCATGTCAGACGACAAAGAAGATATCAAAACCGATCCAGAATAATCAACAAGCCTGAAAAATAGCAAGAATGTTACCATAGCATTCAAGCTAAACGGAAAGAAATACCCGTTGTGGTCCAGACTAATGAAAGTCAAGATTGGAGGCCGAGGAGCCTACTCCTACATCCGAAACGACCCGCCGGAACAAGGGAGCTGAGGATATGAAGAATGGGAGGAGAACGATTTGGTGGTCTTCATGTGGATCGTCGATAACATCGAGAATGATATTATCGCCGACTTTGCCCACCATCAGACATCGAAGGCTTTGTGGGACAGCCTCACCGTGACTTTTGAGAGCAAGGCAGACCCATACTTGATTAGGGCTGGAGAAAATTACCGAAAAAATGATATATCGCCCGTATCGTATTGAAAAATATCGAAAAATTATCAAATTTTCGGTATATCGTAAGTTTTCGATACGATACAATACTGTATTGTAAGTTTTCGATACGATAACGATATGAATTTCATTATACCGCGATATATTATTTTATATCAAATATACGATATATATCGATATTTTCGGTCTTGCCGAATTATATCGAAAATCAACACATATTGAATTATTGATATATACCGTATATATCGAAATATATTGAAATTTCAATACGATATTGAAGTATCGATCTTTGATATAACGTTCTGAATGGTATATCGAATTTCAGTACGATATATCGAAATATCGATACGGTAATGATATTGATATTTTCCATATCAAAAGTTCGATATATCAAAACTTTCGATACGATAACGATATGAAATTCTTCCATACCGGTATTTTCGATACGATACACGTTACAATGTTTTTGATACGATATATCGTATTGACCCACCCCTATACTTGATCTATGACCTGGAAGACAAAGTGATAAACATCAAACAAGCGGAACTCGATCTAGAGACGTATTACCGGAGAATCCACGGGTTGTGGATCAATATCGACCGCTGCCAGAAGCAGTCCGTCACCTGCTGCGATAAATGAGTAACACAGTACAGAACGCATTCAAATAGCAAACGGTTAATCAAATTCCTAATCGCCCTGAATCAGGAATACAATTCCATCCGACGAGACATAATGAAGAAGGAGCCTCTCCCATCAGTAGAGGCGGCCTACGGTTGGGTAAAGACAGAGGCGGCTCGACACCGGATCATGCCACGAACGTCCGCCTCACCCACCATGGAAACCCTCTGCGAAAATGCCGGCGATTCATTATTTGCGGAAATCGGGAGCAGATTTGTTGCTCACAGCCAGCGCCCACAAAATAGGAGCGGGCCGCCGCGCCCCACCACTACCGGCTGACCGGGAAACAGGCCGGATAAGTCCTCCCTTTGGTGCACCCACTACTAGACACCAAGACACACGTACGAGACGTGTTTAAAATGATTGAGGTACCTCGATTGGTGGGAAGAGAGGCAGAAAGCAAGGGGAACTCAATATCAGGCGAAAATGGCGGTGGGTTTTTCCGATGACCGGCAGCCACAGAATCAACAGAACGGAGGTCAGGGAGGACAAGGGGGATCAACGACGAATCTGGATGCCTCGTCTAGCGGCGGCAGCCTGCGGGGGATAGGGAATTATGTCGAACGAACGGAGGCAGCGCCGACAGGAGGTAAAGGGTTTGGTTTTAAACCAAACCCTAAGACTTTTAAGTTTATTCGGTCTTTACCCCATAAATGTGATGAATTAGGAATAAGACCCCATTTTATTGAAACTGAACCCCCAGACTATCCAAATTTATACATTGATTCCATATGTGCTCAGAAATATGACTTATGCCCCAAACTTGAGAAAAATCATGAATTATTTCCCAATTATGTGTCGAAAAATTCGTTTGTACCCCTAGAAAATTTATCTGATGCGTTTCATGTTAAAAAGGGGTAGATACAACGAATGGTTGGATTTTTTACTGTGGGGCGACGGACACTATGACCCCTGAAAAGAGATGATTTTAGTAGCCTGAGTGAAGTTACTAAAACCTACATTAGAACTGCAAATGGGGTATTAATTACTGTTGTTGGTTCGGGCAATATTGAAATTTCCCATACTCTCCGGCCTAAGAATTGCTTATATGTGCCTACTCTATCTCAGAGATTGATGTCTATAAGTCTTGTCACGAAGGAGTTGAATTGTACTATGCTAATGCACCCTGATTTTTGTATCTTATAGGATATTCGGACCAAGAGGATTCTTCTACGTGGCACTGAGAAGCAAGGACTCTACTACGTGGACGAGATAGCTCATCATGATAGTGCAATGCTGGCTCACGGGTCTACGAAACAAGAAATTTGGCTATGGCACCGAAGACTAGGACATCCTTCTCCTGATTATTTTAAACTTATTTTTCCAAACCTTTCGATCCCTTCTGATTTTTCATGTGAGACTTGTGTTTTGGCCAAAAGCCACAGAAAATCTTTTAAGCTTTCCAATACTCGAATGAATTCAATTATTTCCTTAGTACATGCTGATGTTTGGGGTCCTGCACCAATTACTGGTGGGGGTGGTTTTCGATATTTTATGATATTTATTGATAATTGCACTATGACGACTTGGATTTATTTTTTGAAGCATAAGTCAGAGGTCATTGATAAGTTTATCTTGTTCTACAAAATGGTCCAAACACAATTCCACACTACAATCAAAACCCTTAGGTCAGATAATAGTAGGGATGTCAATCGGGTCGGGCCGTCGGGTTCGGGCCAACCCTACTCGGGTTGTGGGTCAATCGGGTGCGGGCTAATCGGGTTGTGATTTCTTTCGGGTTATAAAAGCTCAGCCCTAACCCTAAAAGCTCAGGTTTCGGGTTAGCCCAACGGGTTAATCGGGTTGCTACCGATAATATTAACATGCGATCAATCCAATAAATAATTATTAAAATTACTAATATTCATACAATGTAAAACATTTAATTATGATATATTTGAGATATATGCTTAAACTCAATCTTAGACAAGATCAAATATTAATATTTGAGATATTTCGTAGAATTTTAATGCATGATTTAGAAATTTAAATATTTTTTTTGTGAATTTGAAGTTTTTAATTTATTTATCAATTATTATATGAGTAAAAATTCAATATATAATCGTATATTTAATATAAAATTGATTTTTAGTTAAAATTAATCAATGAAATGTCGAATTAGGAGTAAAAAATAGAATAATAGAAATTTTATCGAATTTTCGGGCCAGCCCATCGGGTTTTCGGGTTTGGCCCTAATGGGTTGCGGGTTAATCGGGTGCAGGCTAATTGGGTTTTGATTTTATCGGGCTAGAAATTTCCAACCCTAACCCTATAAATTTGGTGGACTATTCGGGCCATCTCACCGGTTACTGGCAATATTGGCATCCCTAGATAACAGGAGGGAATTCCTGAATAACCCTATGGCCCAATTCTGTAAAGAAAAAAGGCATGATTCATCAAACATCTTGTGCCTACACTCCCGAACAAAATGGGGTAGTAGAAAGGAAAAATAGGACGATCTTGGAAATAACTCGTGCCCTAATGCTTGAATCAAAAGTCCCTAAACATTTCTGGCCCGGAGCTATAGCCACATCTGTCTTCCTCATGAGCCGATTACCACAAAAATCCTCAACAAAAAAACCCCGCTTGATACCCTTTCTAAACTCACCAAAATTCCCCAATATTTGAACCTTTAACCCAAAGTCTTTAGTTGTACCGTCTATATTCATATTCCGAAGTATGAAAGAACCAAACTATCTCCATGTGCCTCCAAGTGTGTTTTCGTCGGTTATGTGATAAATCAAAAAGGTTATCGATGCTTTGACCCCCACACCAAGAAAGTTATCACCACCATGAATTGCAACTTTCTAGAAACCGAATTCTTTTACCACACCCATCTTAGTAGTCAGGGAGAGAGTAATCCGGGTAGTTCTGATTCTGCGGACTATCTAAGTTGGGTTGTGTCATTGCCAAACTCTTCAATTGAGGGCCAAACAAATCCAGTTGTCACTACCGCCGAACAAGTCTCACCACAAGACTCATCTCACCCACTACCCTCTGATCCTCCTCAACCCATATCCGAGGTAACTTCTGAACTAAGTCCCGATGAGAATACAGTTTCTATTAACCATGATGATACAGAAGAGGAAGACAATACTATTTTTACAGTGATACTGGGAAATATGTACTTCCTCATCGGAGTATAAGAGGAGTCCCACCGAAGAGATAATCTCCCGAAAGGATTGGAAAGAAAAGCCGGTATGGGGTGGCAAATTTTGTGCAAGGAAATCTAACTAAGATGGCACGAGCATTTGAAGCTGCACTGCACTGTATGAGGAAGAGGAGATTCCACAGTCAGCGGAGGAAGCAATTAAACACAAGCATTGGAGAGAAGCTATGTTCACCGAGATGAGAGCACTAATGAAAAACAAGACTTGGGTGTAGATGAGTGTTCACGATAAAACGAAGGCCAGATGGTACGATAGCGAGATATAAGGCTCGGTTTGTGGTAAAAGGATACACTCAGACTTATGGAGTTGACTATGCTGAGACTTTTTCACCAGTAGCCAAGATCAACACAGTAAGGGTGTTGCTCTCGATTGCAGCCAACAAAGACTGGCCACTTCACCAATTTGATGTAACGAATGCATTCCTACATGGTGAATTGCCGAAGCCTGTTTATACGGAACCTCCTCCTGTGTTCACTGCAGAGTTTCAAGACGGGGAAGTTTATCAGCTAAAGAAGACATTGTACGGGTTGTTTGTTGAAACAGTCTCCAAGGGCATGGATTGGAAGATTCACAGAGGTGATGAAGAAGTATGGATATAAACAAAGTAACTCCGACCATACCCTATATCTCAAGAAGAAGAATGGCAAAATCACGTGCTTAATTATATATGTGGATGATATGATTATCACGGGGGACGATGAGGAAGAAATGGGCGAGCTAAGGAAGAATCTGTTTAGTGAGTTCGAGATGAAGGACTTGGGGCTACTCAAATATTTTTTGGGGATAGAAGTGTTGAGATCAAAGAAAGGAATTTTCATCAATCAGAGGAAATATGTATTAGATCTTTTGGCAGAGGTTGGGATGCAAGATTGCAAACCAGCAGACGCCCCAATGGTTCAGAATCATGGATTGCAGATAAAAGAAAAAGGGAAGCCGACGGACAGGGGACAATATCAGAGATTAGTCGAGAAGTTGATCTATTTGGTTCATATTAGGCCAGATATTGCTTATGGTGTGGGAGTAGTCAGTCAGTTCATCCATGCCCCGCAAGAAGAACACTGGGAAGCTATTCTGAGGATCGTTCGGTACTTGAAATGGACGTCCCAACATGGATTATTGTTTGAGAAACACGGGCACTAAGAGATACATGGATTCACTGCATGCAGACTGGGCGAGGAATCCGAATGACAAGAAGTCAACTGCAGGATATTTCACCTTTGTGGGGGGTAATCTCGTGACTTGGAGAAGCAAGAAACAAAAGGTGGTGACACTCTCTAGTGCAGAAGCAGAGTTTCAGGGAATTAAGAGTGGACCGACTGAGTTGTTGTGGTTGAGAAAACTTATGAGAGAGTTGGATCTGTGCCCCACTCGATCGTGTTGACTTTTTTGTGATAATAAGGCAGCTATCAGTATATCGGAGAACCCGGTTCAACATGATCGAACCAAACATGTGGAAGTGGATCGACACTTTATTAAGGAGAACAGTGAAGCCAAGATAGTTGAAATGCCGTATGTCATGTCCGAAGATCAGCTGGCTGACATCTTGACGAAGGCCGTGAACTTGAACTCTTTTCGAGATGTATTGTGCAAGTTGAGTATCGGTAACCCCATTACTTAACTTGAGGGGGAGTGTTAGATGGAAATCTCGAGTAATTAGGAGGAAATCTCGAGTAATTAGGAGGATGATATTCCGTCATTATATTTACCAAGAATAGGAGATATGGAATTAATGTATATTAGGTTTAGCTTGTACAGTAGTGCTAGCCCTATATAATGATGTATATGTGTATATGTTTTTCAATAAGAAATACAAGAAAACTGTTCCCCCAATCTTTTATCAATTGGTTCAGATAAATTTTGATATTCCTATGACTTCTATCACTTATTAATTGTATATGTAAAAATAAATTTTGTCCATTTCAATATATACCTCTTTATGGCTTCATTCAGGTCAGATTCTTCTTTATAGTTGAATGCATCATCAAACCCCAGTTTGTTCTTCAAAAGATCAACCTTGAACAAAGTAATATAAATATAAATAAATTAACTCTAAAAAAACATAAAGTAATTGCAATCTTCAAAATAAAACTGCTGCTTCAGTATGAAGATAATTGCTGAGGTTATTTGTATTTTATTAAAGTTAATGCACACCGAATACTTTAAACCTTGAATTAGAGTTTTCAATGTATAGTTACGCAGTATGTCAATTATCACTATTAAATTCCATATTCAATTAATCACCAACAAATTAAGCAAATTCAAATTGGAAAAAGAAATTGGTGGATGAATTTTAATAAATTAATTTAAAAGAATAATTAAAAGACCTTATGTTGTGATCCTGCGCTTCCAACGACATAACACCCAAATAGCTTAGCGAATTGGCCAACTAGATATATAGATTATGGAAACCCTCTAATTATAAATATACACCATCTATTATATGGAAAGTTTGTGCACATTCTATGCAATATACATAGGTCCATCATTTCATGTATTTAAAATTATTAAATCATATTTTCACTAAGCCATTTTACACGTAATTTAATTATACTAATTCATCTTACACTAAGATTTTTAGGAGATTACCTTTTTCTTCTTTATAAATACAGAAAAAGTAGACGAATAAAAATTGTAATTATAACTTCAAATTTGTTGGCATTAAATACTACTCCATATAAATTAAATTAATAATACAAATGATTACTTAGTGTATAAATTAAATAAAAATATATGGGTAATTATATAGTGTTGACATTAACTGTATGAATATTATATATTTTGTGAAATTAAAAAATATTTAATAAAATAAGATAATTTTTAAAATAAAAATAATAACAATAATAAGATGATTAAAAAATTAGTTTTATTACATTAATCATTTTTAATATAGCATGATAAAGCAATTAAATTTAAAATTTTATAAACTAGAACTACTATTAAAAAAATGATTGTCATTCCAGTACTATTTATATATCATGTGGGTAGGGGTGTAATCAATTGCTAACTCACCCCTTAATTGCTAACTACAACTAATTTAAGACCATACGATTTTAGAAATCTAGTGGTTTAAAATTTACCACGTGTAATTTTCGTTTTTATTAATTAAATCGAAAAATATAAAAAAAACTAACAAATTAGGGTTTTTGATGAAAATGTCACTATACTGTTTTGAAAATATCAACACAATGCTTTGAGAATGTCAATATACTATTTTGAAAATATCAACACAATGCTTTGAGAATGTCAACACATTGCAATAATGACATTCTACATGTATTACATTGACATTCGACATGTATTATATTGACATATTTTATATACAATGTTGACATTTGTTGCTGTACGAAAAAATTGAAAATTTTCGGATTTTTTTAAAATTTTGACATCGGAACATAGGCAAGTGATATCTCGTTAGAATTCTTATGAAATTATCTTTAATTTGATATATGTTGTGCGAAAAAATAATTTAAATCTAGAAAGTTATATGCATTTTAAAGTTATGAGATATTTTTCAAAAGTTAGTTACAACTAATTTGTTGTAAATTGACCTTAATACCCTTATTGATGTTTTTTGTTGATCGTATTGACATTACGGGGCTGATGATCTAGACCCTTGATTTAAATATCTAATGGCTATTATTTAATTATACTTAGCAATTAAGTATTGAGTTATCAATATAACACTCCCCTATGTGGGTAAATATACTATTTAGTGTTTATATATAGTGTGTCTATTATATATAGAATATTCATAAACTTTCTATTTACTAAAATTGTCCACGGGGGTGCGTTAAAATGCTAACTTTTGTTAAATTGCTAACTTGCTAACTCATCAACGTAGTGTATAGAAAATGCAAATACGATCACATTAAAATGTCAACACATATTTGTATTGACATTTTAATAAATTGTGTTGCCATTTAAATATCAATGTCAACACAATGTATTAAAATATCAACTTAAGTTTATGTTGACATTTCAGTATCATCGTGTTGACATTTTTAATACACTGCGTTGATGAGTTAGTAAGTTAACAACTTAAGAAAAGTTAGCAACGGATTACATTTCAGTGTCTACATTTATAATTAGAGTGTTTCCATATTTTATACATCTAGTTGGAAGTGGGTTTTATATATATTTTCATTTGTCAAAAAATTATGGATATGACATACCAAATAGGATTGCCATCTTGGTATTACTTGACTAGCGAATTTTTTCTCGACCTACAGCTCCTGATGCAGCCGATATAAAGACGAGTTCACCCTTTTTCGGAGAGCAAATCTCGTAAAATCCAACATATGCAGTGATACCGGCCATACCTTCACAAAATGAATCGTCAATAGACGCAGAAAATTTCATTTAAAGATTATTACTTAAGTCTAATACTTTTGTTAGCGGTGCGTGTATGATGTGGTTATGTATTATTATTGTTAATTACCTATTAGGTAGAGTGATTAATACTTGGTCCCTTGCCAAATTATGGTTTGCATAACGTTTTAAAACCCGTATTTCACAATTGGTTTATTCTGATTTTGCTTCCGATTAAGATTTTGGTTTTAAAATGGTTTAATATAATTATATAACCATAATTCAACCAATGAATTATTTAACTATAAAATTTAACATTATTTAGGTTGATGTCACATTTAATAGTTAAAATACAAAATCAAAATGAATCAATAGTATGGTTGCAAAATCAGAACAAATTAATAGTTTGACCATTTACATGTGAATTATAAAGTCGGTATGCAAAACCATAATTTGATGAAGATTTATAAATTTATAGGAAAATTATCCTATAATAATATGCACTGACACGATAATATGCACGGCGGATAATTTGACACACAAATTTACCAAGAATTCCAGTGTAGTAGGAGAGAGACACATCCATAGAAGGGATCTTTAATATTGCCTCAGTAGATTTGATGATAGAGTATTCCTCCCAACCCGTCATGCCCCAAATCAAATCACCTTTCTTGAATTTTTGATTCGAAGAATCCTTTACTTTGGCAACTCCATACCCCTCAATAATCTATTTATTAATGTAAATATTTGACAAGCAAAATAGTTAAGTTATGAATTTAGTAATACATGTATATCTGAAAAATAATTAATCTTTGCCATTTTTTGGAATTTTAGACATATTATGATAATATATCCGAAATTTGATAGAATCATACATAACTTGAAATCCCGAAAAAGTCCATGTATAATGTGAAGGAAAATGGAAGACACGGACCTCACCGGGGGTAAAAGAGTCAATATAACTGCGCTCCATCTTCACCATGCGAGATCGCATGCAAGGATCGCAAGATAAATAGAGATTCTTCACCAAAAAGGAACCGTTGGGAATATTCCGTTTGATTTATGAGGTTTTCAGAATCAAATTTGATGCCTTTATCAAACCCTTCACGTAGTCTTCCAATACAATCTGCTTGTTTCCCTCCATTTTTCACTGTGTGTTTTGTTTTGTTTTTGGTTCTAAATTGAAGTGATTTGCTTCCATATATAGGGAAAACATTTATTGTTTCCGGGAGGTCTTACTCAAAGTCACACATAAAATGAAATATGTCTACTCTATTCTCTATTCTGCCTAATTTTATAAAGGGATCTTGACATACAATATCATCAAACTTTCCAAATATTAGTTTTTCCCACAAACATTAAAATTGGTCTAAAATATCACAAACTTTACATTTTGTTGTTATTTCACAACTCAGCACACATATATGATATTTTCGGCAAAAATCTTATTATACGTGGGCAACCGTGAAATGTTTATGATATTTTAGAGTACTTTTTAAGTTTGTGACAAGTAGGATAAAAAGCTAAGTTGAAAATCACATTGATTTAGTAAGAGCCAAGTAGGATAAAAAAATGCACGAAAGTTGGTCGGATATGGTGATTGACCTGCCATGGGAAATAAAAAAAAAGTGTAAAGTTTGTTATATTTTAGACCAATTTTGAAGTCCATGAGAAATACCAAATCTTGGCCAAAATTGATGATTTTAGAGACCTATATGCCTTTATAAAACAATATGTGTTGGAAAAAAAATTGCTTCATGTTATGTGTTGAAAATTTGGAAGTGCAATAAATTGAAAGGAATAATTTTCTTTAACCAAGCGTGAAATACATTTATTTTTAGATGTGTGGGGGTGCTCCGAGGAGTACTATAAAATTGACCATGCTTGCGACAAATAAATGTTGGATTTATTGCAGTAGACCTTGAAAAATTAAATGACTACATAGGAGTAATAAAATACTAATATAATACTAGTACAATAAATGTCAATAATTGATCAACCATTGGCGGCAAATTCAAAATATAATTTGGATAGGAAATTTGTGTTCTCAACTTATAACGTTTAGAAGACTGCGATATTTTAGTTTAATTTAAGCCCACCTAATGGTGGTTGGATTTAATCTCCATGTCGGGCCCAGAAGTAATTTCAATTGAAAGATGATAAAATTATACTCCCTCCGTCCCGCACTACCCGCACCTTTCATTTTGGGCACGGAGTTTAAGGAATGAGTGATAGACAAAGTCAACAATTACGGTTGTAGGTATAAATTGTTACTAAAAATGGAAAGAGTGTAAATAACTTGGGACGCCCAGAAAGGAAATAAGTGCAAGTAGTGCGGGACGGAGGGAGTATTACAAAATTTCAACATGAAAATATTAATATTATAATATTACAATTTAAGAATAATATTATTATTGTGTATCTAATTAACAACCTCCCCTGCTGTGACTGAATGCACAGCATGGGATCCAAATCCGAACTATTCAGTGGTATTACTTCCACTCAGATTCAAATATTCTATCCCTTTGACCCATGAACTCAAGCGTCGATTTCTCTTGACTAGGTCATCGAAAAATAACAAACAAAGTGTAAAGTTTGTTATATTTTAGACCAATCTTCAAGTTCGTGGGAAATATCATATCTTGGCCAAAGTTCATGATTCTAGAGACCTATATGCCTTTATGAAACAATATGTGTTGGAAACAAATTGCTTCTTGTCATGTGTTGAAAATTTGGAATTGCAATAAATTGAAAGAAATAAATTTCTTAAACCAAGCGTGTAATACGTTTATTTATAGATGAGTGGGGCTGGTCCGTGGAGGAGTACTATAAAACTCACCATGATTGTGAAAAATAAATGTTGGATTTATTGCAATAGACCTTGAAAAAATAAATGAATGCGGAGGAGTAATAAAATACTGGTCCGTGGAGGAGTACTATAAAACTCACCATGATTGTGAAAAATAAATGTTGGATTTATTGCAATAGACCTTGAAAAAATAAATGATTGCGGAGGAGTAATATAATACTAGTACAATAAATATAAATAATTGGTCAGCGGCTGATTCAAAATATAATTTGAATAGGAAATTTATGTTCTCAACTTATAACATTTAGAAGACTGCGATATTTTGGTTTAAATTTAAGCCTACATAATGGTGGTTGAATTTAATCTCCATGCCGGGCCTAATAGTAATTTCAATTTGATTGAAAGATGATAAAATTATATTACGAAATTTCAACAGGAAAATATTAATATTATAATATTATAATTTAAGAATAATATAATTATTGTGTATCTAATCAACAACCTCCCCTGCTGTGACTGAATGCACAACATGAGATTCAAATCCAAACTATTCAATGGTATTACTTCAACTCAAGTTCAAATGTTCTATCCCTTTGACCCGTGAATTCAAGCCTCGATTTCTCTTGACTAGGTCATCGAGAAATAACAAAGAAAGTGTAAAGTTGTTACATTTTAGATCAATTTTCAAGTTCGTGGGAAATATCATATCTTGGCTAAAGTTGATTATTTTAGAGACCTCTATCCCTTTATAAAACAATATGTGTTGGAAAAGATTGCTTCTTGTCATGTATTGAAAATTTGTAAGTGCAATAAATTGAAATGAATAATTTTCTTTAACCAAGAGTGAAATACGTTATTTTTAGATGTGTGGGACTGGTCCGAGGAGTACTATAAAATTGACCATGCTTGTGAAAAATTAACGTTGGATTTATTGCAGTAGACCTTGAAAATGTAAATGACTGGAGAGGAGTAATATAATACTAGTACAATAAATATCAATAATTGATCAACCATTGACAGCGAATTCAAAATATAATTTGGATAGGAAATTTGTGTTCTCAACTAATAACGTTTAAAAGACTGCGATATTTTAGTTTAATTTAAGCCCACATAATGGTGGTTGAATTTAATCTCCATGCCGGACCCGGAAGTAATTTTAATTTGATTGAAAGATGATAAAATTATATTACGAAATTTCAACAGGAAAATATTAATATTATAATATTATAATTTAAGAATAATATTATTATTGTGTATCTAATTAACAACCTCCCCTGCTGTGACTGAATGCACAGCATGGGATCCAAATCCGAACTATTCAGTGGTATTACTTCCACTCAGATTCAAATATTCTATCCCTTTGACCCATGAACTCAAGCGTCGATTTCTCTTGGCTAGGTCATCGAAAATTAACAAACAAAGTGTAAAGTTTGTTATATTTTAGACCAATTTTCAAGTTCGTGGGAAAATATCATATCTTGGCCAAAGTTCATGATTCTAGAGACCTATATGCCTTTATAAAACAATATGTGTTGGAAACAAATTACTTCTTGTCATGTGTTGAAAATTTGGAATTGCAATAAATTGAAAGAAATAAATTTCTTTAATCAAGCGTGTAATACGTTTATTTATAGATGTGTGGGGCTGGTCCGTGGAGGAGTACTATAAAATTGACCATGCTTGTGAAAAATAAATGTTGGATTTATTGCAATAGACCTTGAAAAAAATAAATGACTGTGGAGGAGTAATATAATACTAATATAATACTAGTACAATAAATATCAATAACTGATCAACCATTGGCGGCGGATTCAAAATATAATTTGGATAGGAAATTTGTGTTCTCAACTTATAACGTTTAGAAGACTACGATATTTTAGTTTAATTTAAGCCCACATAATGGTGGTTGAATTTAATCTCCGCGCTGGCCCAAGAGTAATTTCAATTTGATTGAAAGATGATAAAATTATATTACGAAATTTCAACATGGAATTATTAATATTATAATATTATGGTTATACAAGTTCCAACTACAGATGAGATGAGATAAGGGAATTCCAGATATGTGTTTTCACAGTTATGGTTATTCAAGTTCCAACTACAACACCCTAGCACAGTTCATACTACACTAGAAGGAGTCACATAAGCTTTTTCCATGCAGCACATGCGTAGATTTCAGACACTAGGGGCATCAATCCTAGATTTGTAACTCCTAAAAGGGGGAAACTGTGTATGTCTCTGTTGCATCCGGAGCTGTTGGTAAGCTCGTTGGTCAGTTTGCAAAGACTGCAGGTTTTTACGTTTCGGAGTGCAGGGAGCTAAGAAAAGGTCAGAACCTAATGGATTATCGAAACCTTATTAGATTGTTGGCTAGATTTGTGACGCCCCGGAATTTATTTCCTTTTGTTATGGATAAATCGAATTCATTAGCTCGCCTAATTCTCGTTTAGAGGGCGTAGAATTTTCGTTGTATTTTCCGACGTTGGGATAAATCAGGTTTTGTATTAAAAACAAGTTGCAAGAAAATGCATTCAAGGATAAAAGTATGAGATATGCTCTTATTTAAAAGTACAATTTGGAAATACAAATTTCAATGTGGAGATGCAATTACATGATCAAGGAAGATGCTAATAGTACATGCTTACATGTATGAAAGGGACAATACAATCTTGGATTTTTCTAAAGAAGTATAGGAAACAAAAGCTTCAAGAAGAAGTCTTCTTTCTCTCTTCCCCTCACTTCTCCCCTCTCGATTCTTGCTCCACAAAACAACAAGAAGGGACAACTTGCACCTACATGTGAAACACCAAAAGGGGTATGAGAAGTAGACTTCACAAGATGCAAGGTGAGAGATCTCTCCTAAATAGTAAGTATGCAAATCTAGGTGAATCATCATCAATCTCCCAAGAAAGGATGAAGACAAGATGGAGCAAGGAAACAAGCTCATCACTAATGCCTTTTAGAGGCAACAATACATTCTCCTCCCCATCAAAAGATGACAGCCAAGTGAGGCAACCCCAAAGCTTACACAAATTTAGTATGATCTACATAATTATGGAACTCAAAAGGGGGCTAAGCTCATAGCCGAAAATGGGAACACCAATGCCCCAAAACCTGCCACAAGAGGCCAAGGAGTGGCCTATAAATACAGCCATCACCCCTTTCCTCCACACACCCATTCGACCCCAAGGTTCTCGGGCGTGAAGAACGACGGAGGGAGGAACGGGCGACGCAAGGCGGTGGCAGCAAAGAGGGCAGTCACAAACCGAGAGTGCTCACCAAGTGAGGTAATTCCCTCAACACCCATCCCCCTCTTGCATCATGTTAGAACGACGGATAGCCAAACATAGGAGCTCAGATAGGATATCCAACACAACAATAAGCAAGCACCACATTAGGCAACTCGAAAGTTAGCCAAGCAACGATAGCTAACACAACTGAAAAAGTCCTCTGCCCCAAGATCACATCTTTAGGACAACATGGGCAATCTTCAACACCACCGAGTCGAACCAAGAATTCACAAACAAATAATAATACTCATTTCAGTGAGATAACAATCCTTCCAAAAAGGAAAAAAAAAATCATAACTTGCTCCACCAGATGCAATTGGAAATTATCAACATGTTACTGCCATAACTCACAAATAAAAAGGTACGAAGGGAAAGGGGGGAGGAGCTTAGCTTAGACGACGGGAAGTCCGGCGTCGAGCAGGCAAGAAACGGAGGTGGCGAGGGCAGCGACGCTGCTCGCCGGGACTGATTGCGTGCGGTGCGGCTGTTCGCCGAAGAATGCTACCATTGCGAGGAGATTCCACCGCCGAGGAGAGGAAAACGCGACGGGATAGGGACTGGCAGCCGGTGTCAGTGCCGTGATCTCTAGAGGAAGAGTCGCGGCAGAGAAACCAAAAGGAGGTGAAGATGGGAAGGGTGACGCCTTCTCTCTCGTTGGTAACGCCGCTGCTCTCCAAATCGGAGGAGATGGAGGAGACGGACCAGGCGGATCCCCGACGGGCTAAGTGAACGGCGACGGAGAGCTCGCCGGAGAAGAGCGAGGCGAGAGAATGAGGTAGGCGCCGCTTCTCGCCAGATTAAGGGTTCTGAGTTAGAGGAATTGTGGTGTAAATTGATTGAGGGAGAATTAGAAGAGAAAGAGAGCCGAGAGACGGCTGGCGCCGGTGGAGCTCCGGCGATCTAGTTGAACGACGATTCTGCCGAGAAAGGAACGAAGTGGAGAAGACACTTCTATACCTTGCATTTTGGGATCTCAAAAGGAATTGAAAAATGAAAATGTGAATGGAGAAGGAATACTGACGGGTAAGTCAAAGGAGAAGGATTTTTGGGCTAAGTCCATTTAACTAAATATGTACAGTGGGCCGTCTCTTTTTGGGCCATGTATTAGTTAAGATTTTGGGCTAGTGAATAGAGGCTCTAGTTAATTAACAAAATTGAAGAGTTGGAGTGCCCCATTTAATTAGTAGATTTGGGCTGAGATTTTTACTCTTGGAGTGGAAATAATTTAACGAATAGAGCTTGGAACTTAATTAATTAGTTCCCGAATAAATTACTAAGTTTCCGATTATGGAAAAAAAAATATTAAAGTTGGAAATGCGAAGGGCCGACCGGCGTTGCCCCGCGACGCCATGGGCGGCCTTAAGAAAATTCGAAGAAAAGAATTAGAAGGGATCTTTTTCAAGAATCCATATTCTATTACATAAGAGCACGAATAATTGTGCTACAGAAAATAGGATTTGCCAGAATTAGTAAAGAGAATAATTAAACTCTGCAGAGCAGTAAAGCCCGAGATAAGATTAAGAAAATCCTATAAGACAAGACTAAGATATAGGTGATATCCAATAGGATGAAGGCATTCCTTTCTCAAGAGAAATAGGCAAGTACTAATTAGTGTGCTACGCTATTTTCAAAGGATAAATTATTCAAGAGCAAGTAAGGCCAGAAGAGAGTTGTTATTGGAGATAAGCATATCAGGTGGGCTTTCTTTTAAATATCCAGCATTATAGTGTGGATATAAAGCAAATATTTTGAAGTTATGAAATATCATATTTTCTCAAAAATGGAGATGTGAATTATTTTAAAGTTGTTGTCATGCCATAAAATGTTTGTTTTCGAGACCTGTCTGTGAGGGCTATATGTCGAAAGTTTGGCGATGCCTAAAATTTGATAAAGAATTCGGTTCCCAATAGGACCGCAAATCCTATTCGGAATTTCGTGCGCGAGCGCTGTGAGCCATCCTAGAGAGATGTTGGCCGGCGAGGGTGTTCGTTGAAGGTGGCCACCTTCACGACACGAGTTTCTCAGACATGGTAGGAAATTTGAAGAACTTAGACTGATCAGTCGGACTTTTAAGATCACAAAAGAATTTAGTATGCTCGGGCCTTTTAAGAAAAATCCCGTGTGATACTGTTGATGGATGACAACTATATTTGTATATTTTGTTTTCGGCACGTGTCCACTGAGTACTCATGTACTCAGCCTTGCATGTATTTATAAATGTGCAGGTTGAACATCAAGAGGAAGGAATATTGATCGGAGTCGATGCTATTAAATAATCAAGTGGATTTCTCTACGATTCGTGTCTTCATACACGAAGTCGTTTAGTAAAGACCTATTCCGCGGTACTTTTGTCAAGTGAGAATTTCAAAGTCTAACCTTCGAACTCTGATTTAGTTAATATGATGAATTATTCTATTTTGAGATCTTGTAATCAAATACTTGGCTCCTAATTTGTTGTATCAATTGATTGGCCTTTCGGCAAGTCCCTTGAATTCTTTCCTCGTTTCGTTAATTCCGCTTATTAGTCACGGATTTCCCGCTTTTACTATCATTAGCAAAGTGCGGCCGTGACAAGATTGGTGGTCGATTTATGTGCTATTTTTCTTCTGTGGCAAGTGTATGTTTCACATTTGATGAACAAGTCGGTTGTTGCATTGATGAAGGTCGATCTCTTGAAGAACAAATTGGGGTTTGACGAAGCATTCAACTACAAAGAAGAGCAACACTATAATGCAGCGTTGAAGAGGTGACCTTTTGCCTCCCTATGATCTGTCATTCCTATAAAAATGTGTGTACTTATTTAACATTGAAGAATAATATGTAATTTAAGACACAATACACATATTTATGTTCTTATATGAGAAAAGAATCCTTTTGCATCCAACACAAATTTCATAAAAACTACCAAAAACCGGTGAAGTTTGGTAAATCAGTTGAAATAACCAAAAAGTATGGATCAGTTCGCAATCATCCCACTTCTGTGGATAACAAATCCAAATATATAATTTTTTTGGTTAGTTTTTTGAAAGAATCATGCAATCACAAATATGAAAAAGAATGAACACAAGAAATTGTTTACCCAGTTCGATACAATGTGTATCTACGTCTGGGGGCGATGCCAAGCCAGGGATTTCACTATATAATTTCAGGATGATTTTATAACGAAGGAGCACCTCTATTTATAAGCATAATAGAGAGCTCTAGTTATGGTCAAACTAGGAAACATATTCCATATGGAAATATCTTCTAAGGAATAAATCTATCACAAGGAAATATACTTCAAGGAAACAAATCCTAAATATGGTAGGAGATATTTTAGGCTCCATAATTAACAAGAATTTGACCAAATTTCGTAGGTTTTCTGACAATTTATAGTTATATAGATAATACTCACAAATTTGTGTTGTTGTTCATTAGGTACTTCCCCGATGGCATAGATATCTACTTTGAGAACGTGGGAGGGAAGATGCTCGAAGCGGTGCTAAACAACATGAGACACCACGGCCATGTTGCGCTTTGTGGGATGGTATCCCAATGCAGCCTTGAGCAGCCCGAAGGCGTCCACAACTTGCATAACCTATTGACAAAACGGATCCGTATAGAAGGATTTTACGCTAGCGACCACTACCATCTCTACCCGAAGTTCTTGTAGATGGTTGTGCCTCTAATAAATGAAGAGAAGATCACATACGTCGAAGACATTGCCGAAGGCATTGAAAGCGCACCTGGGGCTCTTGTTGACTTATACTCCGGTCGCAACGTCGGGAAGCAGGTGGTGGTGGTTGCTCGTGAGTAATTCTGTTTTTCGCAGAGTGAATCATCGGAAATAAGGAATGATTTAAATAAGGTTATAATCATGAATTATAAATATATAATCATGAATTTTATGTATTGTTATTAATTGAAACATGAAGGACTTAAATAAGGTAAACATGAAGGACTTAAATAAGGTTAATCATCCCAAATAACACAATCTGTACTGCAATTGTATTGATTTTCAAACTATTGCACAAATTAAGACACATCACCTCCAATCCTCCATTTCTTATTTATCTCTTCCCTTCACTATTCATGGCTCTCATTATTACATTTTCTATTTAATTTATTTATTATAAAATTTAATTAAAATATGAAATTTCTGAATTTTAACCTCCATAGACATCTCTGGTAGGGATGTCAATCGGGTCGGCCCAGCGGGTTTCGAGCCAACCCTACCCGAGTTATGGGGCAATCAGGTGCGGGCTAATCGGGCTGTGGAAAAATAAAAGTAGCATAATAGTATTATCAATATAATTTGTCACTATCATAACTTTCTTTCCTAATTTGTTTCCATAATCCCTTGTCATTTTTCGAGATATCATTTCCATTTTTAAATAAAATAATTATTACTAGTATAAAATTTCATAGCAATTCATCTTTCGGAAGAAAAAAAAACACAAACATACACACTGAAGTAGAGCAAAATGGGTCAGGAAATTAACAAGCAAGTGATACTCATCTGCAGATGATCTTGTTTTATGAATAGTTTGAGATTTTTGGGAAAGAAATAAAAACTGTATCTTTCCATTGATAAAATGTTGATCACATCTTTTTTGGTGTATCTTGAATTTTTGATTCCATGAATCCACTACTTTAGCAACTCCATACCCCTCAATAACCTATTCATTAATGTAAACATTTGACAAGAAAAATAGTTAAGTTATATATTTAGTAATACATCCCTACATGTATATCTGAAAAATAATTAACCATTGCCATTTTTTTTTTGGAATTTTAGGCACATTATGATAATATATCCAATATCTGATAGAAGCATACATAACTATGAAATCTCGGAAAAGCCCATGCATAATGTGAAGGAAAATGGAAAACACGGACCTCACTGGGGTAAAAGAGTCAATATACGCTCCATCTTCAGCATGCGAGATCGCATGTAAGGCCACCCGCAACGCATTACGCGGGTGGCTCGAATCCCGTCCCTCCGTAACGAGACGGGCGCGGGACGCATTGCAGTGTCCCGTCTCGTCCCCAGCCCGCCGAGACACCCGTCACTCCGAGACAGTGCGCGAGCTGTCGCCACGCGCTCGCGCGACGTGGCGCGCTCCGGTGCGATGCGTGACGCCCACTCGCCGGCCAGCGAGTGGGTTTCGTCACGCTAAAGCAATAAATCATATTTTTTAAAAAAATCAAATTTAAAAAAAAATTAATTCGAAAACGGTAATATTACCGTTTTTCGACCGTTTTCCAAATATTTTTTTTACTCTATAAATACCCCTATTTCATCCTCATTTCACACACAAACACACATATATTCTTCTCAAATCATCTCTCTTTCCACTCCAATTTTCATCTCAAATCAACTCTTTTATTCTTCTCCCAAAGTTAATCGATCTAATGAATCACTTGAAGAAGATCGACGCCGGGAGGCGGAGGAAGCCGCGTTGCCCCAAAGACGCTCCCAGACTTACATCCATCGTAACCGGGAGGAAGCCGCCGCAAGGTTAGTACGCGACTACTTTTGCGATAACCCGGTTTGGGGAGATACCTACTTCCGTCGCCGTTTCCGCATGCGGAAACCGCTATTTCTCCACATCGCAAATACATTGGCAGCCCGGGAAGAGTTATTCCAAGAAAGATTCGACGTCATCGGTCGTCCCATCCACACGACGATGCAGAAATGTACTTCAGCAATTCGTCAGCTTGCGACTGGACAAACGGCGGATGTGTTCGACGAATACCTCCACATTGGAGAAAGCACTGGGAGAATGTGCTTGATCCAATTCTGCAAAGGCGTCCGGGTAGCCTTCACCGACGAATTTCTCCGGAGGCCAAGCACGACAGATTGTCAGTTACTGCTCCACCTTCACGAAGAAGTGCACAGATTCCCCGGGATGCTTGATAGCGTCGATTGCATGCACTGGCAATGGAAGAATTGCCCTATGGCGTGGAGGGGGTCGTACACGAGCGGCCACAAAGGCACCCACCCCACCGTTATACTCGAGGCCGTTGCCGACTACCGGCTTTAGATCTGGCATGCGTACTTCGGGGTCCCCGGATCGAACAACGACGTAAGCGTGCTCCACCAATCTAACCTCTTCGCCGAAGTTTTGGATGGTTAAGCGTCGGCCATCAACTTCATCGCTAACAACCGGCGGTATAAAATGGGGTACTATCTTGCCGACGACATCTACCCGAAGTGGCCAACCTTCGTGAAGACGTGCAACAGGCCTGTGAACGCAAAGCAGACTCTTTTTGCGCAGAAGCAGGAGGCTGCTCGCAAGGATGTGGAGAGGGCGTTCGGGGTTCAAAGCCCCGGCTCGTACGTGGTTTATGAAGAGTATGGTCGACATCATGTATACGTGCATAATCTTGCACAACATGATTGTCCAAGACGAAGGACCTGAGGCGGGAAATTGGCTCGACCCTGAAGCCCCCGGAAGCTCTACCGCAAGTAGTCCGCCTCACAGTGGAGTGCATCCGTCTATACAAGAATGGTTGTCTATTCGGGCAAGGACACGTGACTCTACTGTCCACGCCCAACTCCAAGATGATCTAATTGAGCACATTTGGGCAAAATTTTACAACCGGTAGACGCACATCATCGCCGTTCTTCTGCTTCTTTGAGCTTTAAGATTTTGAATTTAGTGAGAGTGAGCGGAAGAAATTAAATTATGAATTCTTCATTTTTTAGTCTTTTTAATTATGTTTTTTTTTATTTTTTAAAGAATTTTATGTTGTAGTTTTATTTTATTTAATTAAATGTGTTTTTAATAATTGAATTTGTTGGAAATAAAAATAAAAAATTAAAATGAATGAATAGTAATTTAAGAGATGGTTAAGAGACGGATAAGAGATGGAGGGTTGCAGGTTCTGTCCCTTAGTTAAGAGAGGCAGTAAAAATTACAGTGGGGCCCAAGAATAGTAATTTAAGAGACGGATAAGAGACAGCGTTGCAGACGGTCTAAGGATGGCAAGATAAAATTGAGATTCTTCACCAAAAAGTCACTGTTGGGAATATCCTGTTCGGTTTCTGAGGTTTTCATAATCAAATCTGATGCCTTTATCAAACCCTTCACGTAGTCTTTCAGAGCATCCCCATTAGTGCTCTAACCAACGAGCACGGATGTGGGCCCGGACCGCCACTGTTGGTGCGCGGACGATGGACTATGTCGTCCTTGCCCGATAGATAGTCCGTGGAGGAAGCGAGGACAATAGGGCATCGTCTGCGCCATCGTCCGCTCACTGTGGGCGACGCGGACGATAGCGCGGACGATGCAACGCGTTTTTGTTTTTTTTTTTTTTTAAATTTGAAAAATTCATTTATATAAATACCCCCTACCCCACCTTCATTTGTAACATTTTCATTCGCATTTTAACTTACACTAGAAAATGTATTCCGATGATTACTCTAGTCCCAATAGTCCGATGTTTGGAGGTGGTGCACGTTGGCCGGGTACACGACCTGACGAATATCGGTTGTTCGACCCCGACACGCAGTACGATCCCGAATTCAGTACGGATTCGTACGGTCTGTCTGACATGGAGCCGTCTCCAACTCACCCCACCGCCCCTTCCCGCCGCGCTGCCGCCGCCCCCTCCGCCGCTGCCGCCCCCGCCAGAAAGAAGGGGATCAAGTACCGGGCGTACACGTTGCCACCTCCGGCAACGAATGAAGAGTACGCCCCCGGGAGGACGAACTACAAACCGGAAGAAACCCTCGTCTTGGCGAGGTGTTGGGTGGATATCTCGGAGAACCCGGTATTCGCGAACAACCAAAAACAGCTTGCGTACTGGGAGCACATCGCCGAGCGCTACAATGAGGCGAAGCCACCGAGCGCGTACAAACGCCATGAGGAGCAGCTCCGCAAGCACTGGGATCAGGTTAAGAAGCAAGTCAACCTATCGTGGCGGAGTATGAGAAGTGCTCGAGGGAGCAGGGAAGCGGCGAGACCCTGAGCGATGTGCGCGATAGAGCGCTGTTGTCGTACCAGTCCACGTACGGCGACTTCAAGCATTTCAATGTCTGGGCACTCTTGAAGGACAAGTAGAAGTTCCAAGACGGGATTCTGCACACCGTGTGACAAAGAGGACGAAGACCACCGACATTGGTGGTTACACGAGCAACGAAAGCGGCGCATATCCGAGGGACCTCAATCGGACGTACGCGGAGGATGAGAGTTCCGGTACACCGATGTCCTCCCGGCGTCCCGTAGGCATCAGGGCTTCGAAGAACAAGGGGTAGGTGAAGGCGACATCCTCCTCGCAAGCCGCGGCCGCCCCCCATCGTCGATCCCGATCTCGCCCCCGACCCCGACCCCAACCCCGTCGGCACTTGCCTACGCAGAGTTGGCAACGGCCTCGATGGTGCGGACATTGTTGGACACGCATAACGCCCTCATGAAGTGTACGGACCCGGCCAGAGCCGAATACCTCCAGGAGTTGATCGATGAGCTGCGCTGGAAGTTAAGGCTTTTGTAGAGTAGTCAACTTTTTTTTATTTCTAACTCGTGTAATTTTTTTATTAATGTAGTATTTGCCGTTTTTTAGTTAATCATTGTGTTTTTTAATTAGTTTGCATTTATATATTTGAAAGCATTTAAACTAATTAACAAAACAATAGTAAAATCTATAGGGCGCCCTTTAGGGCGCCCCACTGCAGGTGCAAGGGTAGGAGGATAAAATGCTGACGTGGCGGTGCATAGGGCGGGCTTTAGGGCGCGCCTTAGGGCGCCCCACTGCTGATGCCCTTAGTGCTCTACCAATCAATAGGGAAGATAAATCCTATCAAATTGGTGCTTTCATTAGGTTCTCATCCTCCAATTGATTTACTTTCTACCACCATGTCCGTCTTGCTGTCAAACTCTCCTCCAAACTCTCCTCCTCGGTTTTGTGGTGTTAACCTCGTGAGATGGATTTTGTATATTTAGGAATATTTTGATTATCATTTGTTCTCCGATGCTGATCGTTTTTATTGTGGGGTTATTTTTTGACCATCTAGCATCTGTATGGCTGCACGAGTATCGACGCTCGAATCCTAATTGCTCATGGCAAGATTTTTTGGATGATGTTTATCATAACTTTGATGAAAATGTCATTTACTTCGCCGAGACTAATAAACTTCTCAACAAAATAATGGAGGCAGTTGCATATTTAGCAAAAAAAGAGGCCATGGCTAAAAAGGAGGCCACATCTTATTCTATCGTTGAGACTGTTGTAAAAAACGACGATGAGTCAACAACAAATGTCAAGTCTGTTCCCATCATCGAAGAGATAGTAAAAATTCATGACGAATCACCTCAAAAGCTGGATGAGCCAATGGTTTTGGTGGAAACCAAATTTCCTCCAAAATCCCATAGCCCAAAAATCGTTGTTGTCATAATTGGTTATGTCATTGAAGTCGCGGAAGAGATCTTGTAATGCCCCAAAATCCACCTTAGACGGAAAAGTGAATTTCTGGTGCTGTAAATCGCCGAAATTAGGGTTTTCGGCGAATAATTCGAAATAAATAACAAAATAAATTTTGATAATTCAATAAATCATGGAATAATGAAATATAAGTCTTAAATAAGTGTTAGAAAAGATATGTGAGCAAAGAATTAAGTTTTAGAGAGTTCTGGTACGTTCTTGAGAAAAGTCGTCGATTAAGGCTATTCGATGACTAAATTGAGAAATTCTTAAGATTTGTGTAGTATCCTGGATTGTAGGGCTTATCAAAATGTCGAGATATGTGAAGCAAATTAGTAGTTAAGTCGGACCCTTTGGTAGAAAATTTAGACGAGAAGTCGTTCAACCAATTATCGACGATTTTCGTTGCTCGCGTAAAATCGTAAATCAAAATTTCAGGCTAATAATTTTAAAAATTATGGGAAATGACCTAAAATTTATGTAAATAATATGAGGAGTTGATTTGGGAATTTTGAGGGTAATTGGAATTTTTATCGCCGATTATTTCGGTTTTTCGCAAAATCGATCGGCGAAACATTTGAGGTTTCGGACGAGAATAATTTTACATTAAACTAGTATTAAAATGCTACGAGACGGTAAAAAGAAACATTGTAAATGAATTTATTTGATAGGGAAATAAAATGTTACAAGATAAAGTATTTTAACTTAATTAATATTAATTAAAAGTTAGGCATAATTTAAATAAGAAACCTTCTAGACAATTGGAGTCATTTCTAGCACCTCCAACCTCATTTCTTCTTCAAAATTTCGTGCTCCTCCATAATCATAGACATCTCAAGCTTTTATTGCAAATTCGAGCCCGTTTTTCAGCACATCGGACGTACAATCGTGTAAACCCCGATAAATCAAGGTAGCTCTATACTTCTATATCATTTTTATAACTTGAATTTTGATGAATTAATGAGTATGAATTCTGAAAATTTCGTTCAAAATGGGTTGAGGAGTTTGCACCATTTAATTTTCGAAATATTGACGTTTGTGCTATCGTAAGACAACATAGGTTAGGTTTTGATAGTTTAATTCAAGGATAAAATACTATGGTATGTTGTTGATGAAGGGATCAAAACCTAAGTTATATAATGTTGAATTTTGATGGTTAATGGATTGAAAGGGACATGGATATTGATTATACGATACGTAGAAACACATTTAGAATCGGAAAACGAAAGAAAATCGGACTTTAGGCATCAAAATGGAAAGGGTTCGAAATCTGGACCTTCAATATCTATGGGATGTGTATTTTTATTGGTTAATTTGACAGTGTATTTAGAATCTACGTCGAAAACTGGAGCCAACGTCATTTTTCGGGAATTTTCCGACGTCGTTTCGACAGTTTTCACTTTTTGGGGGATTGTTTCCAAAAATCCCTAAGTTGAAAGTCTATATAATTAGAGGTTAACTAAGGTAATTGGAGATTCCTAATATTGATTAGTGAGGTGAGTAAGGAATGTACGTAAAGTCGTTAGAAGTGAATCAGATGTTGGTACCCTACAACCGAACGTATCGAAAAAAGGGCATTAATAGATAATATGGTTATTGATTTAATTTTGATAATTTGATTATGGAAATATAATTTAGAATAAGTATAAAGGTTAATGTGAATTTATGAGAATTTTAGAAATTCGGTAGAGGGCCGAGAGCCGATAAAATTGAAAATACGGGCGCAACGGTTAAGGAATGAGATAATAAGACATATATTCGTAATTATGTGAATAAATGACTAATAGTTTGATATTTATATAATGTGTAAAGGCGAATAGATCTATAGTAAGAAGATCACTAAGGAATGGACTTAGAAGGTAGCGAAGCGTCGAAAGGTGATAAAGGCCTATGTTCATAAGCCTACGAGGTAGCGTATCCTCTCTATGGTTTTTAATTCCTTTGGTTGAGATGGTGTGTGCTATAATGTGATTATATGTGAGATGTTAATTAAATAATGTGCTTAAATATGCTTATGATTTAATATGTGGATTATTATGATACTTATTCATTTAGATATGAATGATCTGCGGAAAAATGGTACAAATATGAATAAAAGACATTGGATATGATATGCAATGAAATGTAATAAATTATGAAGATCTGAATAATGTGAAATATGTCTGAATAGATTATGAAAAGATATCTGAATGTATATGAAAAAGAAGTTATCTGAAAAGTAGAGCCTAAATAAAATGAAACAAGAGAATATTATATAAAGGTTATAAAAGGATATACTAAAAGTTTAGAATGTCTGTGAATTCGATAAGAACGATTATCTGAAGTGATATTTGGAAATGGAATAAATGTGAAAAAAAGAGATTTGAAAGAAAAATATGAATTAAAACGTCCCGTTTGCTTTGTCATATGTGTTGGGTACAACTGGCATGCCATAGGATAGCAGCGCTGCATTATCTGTGATCACTCGTCTTCTGGATAACCGAAGCGAGGATCGTCTGTTATCTGATGGGCCCCTATCTGATCTGTCTGATCTGCACCCTCATGGGTGGTCTGATTATCTGTCTGCACCCTCATGGGTGGTCTGATTATCTGTCTGCACCCTCATGGGTGGTCTGAATTATCTGTCTGCACCCTCATGGGTGGTCTGATTATCTGATATGCACCCTATGGGTGGTCTGTGCGGAGTCCTCTCGAGGACAAAATCCGCGTCTGCATCTGATTCTGTTTCTGATCTGGTCCGTGTACCCTACCTGAAACCAAGCAGATATTGGGGCTATACGATAAGATAATATAAAATAATATCTGATGACTTCTAAATTATAATTTGTAATCTGTTACGTATAAAATAATATCTGATGACTGGTGAATAAAAATTCTGTCATATGTGATATATAATAAGATAAGATGAAATAATATCTGATGACTTCTGAATAAAGAATCTGTAATCTGTGATCTGTGATATATAATAAGATAAGATAAAATAATATCTGACGACTTCTGAATAAAGGATCTGTAATTTGTGATATGTGATATATAATAAGATAAGATAAAATAATATCTGACGACTTCTGAATAAAGGATTTGTAATTTGTGATCTGTGATATATAATAAGATAAGATAAAATAATATTGATGACTTTGTGAATAATAATCTGTGATGGATAAAATAATGTCAGATGACTTGGGAATAAGGATCTGTGATATGTGATATGTGATTTGTGAGATATGATATATGATATGATTGTTGATCGGACCTCACGTGGAATAAATGATATATTATGTTGATCGGTCCCCGCTCGGGGTAATTAACACGGAAAAATAGTATATGAAAATAAATGGTAAAAGGAGAAAAATGTGATACGAAATAATATATGATGATATGTGAAATATCTGAAGAGACATAAGTAAGAATATATGAAAAAGTTGTATGACGAAAATACAGATAAGTTTGATATAGCGAGATTGTAAGTAATTTTTTTGAAATTTGTGAAATTAAAATGAAAACCTGCAAAAGATTAAAAGGAAATAATGTAGTTACTATTGTCTTAGCTGAGAGGGTTGGATTCTGTAGTTTGGATATTGCTACTGGGCTTTCGAGCTCACTCCCCTTCTTTTTCCCCCTGCAGGTTAGAGTTGATATTATGTCAGTGGTGTTGAGCAGCTTTGCATCTTTGGCGAGTCACTAGTGGTCAACTTGGTTTAGTAGTCGTGACATGTTGTGTAATAGTTTAATCTTTAATCTTCCGCTGGATAAATGTTAAGTTTTTAAATGTAATAGATTTTAATTGTGCTTTTAAGCTAAAAAGAAAAAGGAAAATTTCAGCACGGGTTTTCGATACTGAAACGTGTCATCACTTATTCGGTGGGTTTACCTACCAGGTAAGGGGTGTTACAGATCTCATGCCAAAAGATGGTTTCTCCATCACTCGTTGCGGTCCCAAACGATACATTGGTTTTGTTACCGAAGTCGCGGAAGAGATCTCATGTCCAAAGACGGTTTTTCCATCACTCGTTGCGGTCCCAAACGATACAATTTTGTTTGCAGACGAAGATCCATACAAAGATAGCGACAACGAGATGGAAGTTTATTTTTCTGACTTCCACCTTGAGGGCAAGGTGGTTTTTAACGGTGAGGGAGTTGATAGAGACCTGGTATTTTATTTTATTCTGAAAGGGAGTTGATAATCTCTCCGTATATTTAGTTAGCTTATTTTATGTTTTATTATTTAGTTATTATGTTTTGATTTACTTTCCCGAGTGGTTAGGATTTTATTTGGTTTTTATTTGCTTTCTTAGTTTATAGAGATCTTTTTGTATTTCACATGTTATAAATATGTGTGGAGTCTTTTATTATTATTAAGAGAATGAATTCAATTAATATTTGTCATTCTCTCAATCACCGACTCTCCCTTCTGGAGAAAACCGATTCTCTCTCAATCTCTCTCAATTCACGCCAATTCATCTCTATTTGTGCTCTACTAAACTGACCTCGCCGGGGATAAAAGAGTCAATATAGCTGCCCTCTGTCTTCGCCATGCGAGATCGCATGTAAGGATCACAAGATAAGTAGAGATTTTTCACCAAAACGGCACCGTTGGGAATATTCCGTTCGACTGCGGAGGTTTTCAGAATCAAATCAGATTCTTTTAGAAAACCCTTCACGTAGTCTGTCAATATAATCTGCTTGTTTCCCACCATTTTCACTATGTGTTCTGTGCGTTTTTATTTCTCACTGACTTGCTTCTTTATATAGAGCAAAATACTAAGTACCTTAACTAAAAAAAGATATAATCTTCCAAATCAAAAATTGGAGGAGCAATAATTCAGCTATCATTAAATTCATTTATGTTTAGACTTTAGATATGAGGTGAGAACTATAAAATTGACCATTCTTGTGAAGATAAATATAGGATTTATTGTAGCTGACCATAATTTAAAAAAAATGACTGTTAAGGAGTAATAGAGTAAGGTACATAGTAGTTTACAGTGTACAATGTCTTCTTAACACGTGTTCATCGACAAGAATGATGTACTATTGCAACGTGAGAAGTGTGCGTCCGTCTAATTTTATTTAAAGTCGTATAAATATAATTGGTGGTTGAATTTAATCCATGAGATACTAGCTTAATTTTAATGTTCGGGCATAAATTACTGTTAACAGTTGTTTATGTTTTCGTTGTAGTTGTCGCCATAAGCTGTAAAAGTTGCAAGAGAGAAATGGATGATTAGAAAAGTAATTGGAGAGTCATCAATAGAACTAGATATACATATGATGAATGATGGGGTACGTACTAAACAAGCCCAATAGCAGTGACGGCCCATCAGCCCAAAGCCCAAGGAAGAGTATCAGTTCGGCATTACCAAAGAGTTCGGCCCCAGCCTACAGCTCGGTAAAAGCCGACCAATCAAGCTCTACTCTCAGATTGGCAAAAGCTGCTCGGCAATAGTTCAGCAGTTCGGTCTCATTATTCGACCGAACTGGGAGATAGTGGTGTCAACTCATGCAGGATCTCATGCAGGATAGCGGACCAAACAAAGAGATAGTGGACCCATGCAGGATCTCATGACCTCCACGACATCCACGACCTAATTACTGATGATGTAAGCCACGACCTAATTAGTGGTGATGTAAGCCACGACCTAGTTAGTGGTGATGTAAGCCACGACCTAGTTAGTGGTGATGTAAGCCACGACCTAGTTAGTGATGATGCAAGCCACGATCTTAGTTCAATGTATAAATAGAACTTAGATCAGATAGACTAGAGGGGAGAGCGCTCTAGACATCAAATATCATATAGCAAGTCTGTATTTGTAAGCTGAAAACCAGATCAAGCAATACAATCTTGCCCTCCTTTCTTCTCGTGGACGTAGATTTACCTCAGTAAATCGAACCACGTAATTCCCTGTGTCGTGATCTATATTTTTTACCCGCATTCACTACCATCAAAAATTCGTCCACCCATCACTGGCGCCGTCTGTGGGAAGCAGAGAACCAAATTTGTGATAAAGCGAATTTTTGACCCTTTTTCCACCCAAAAAAAAAAAAAAATGCATACCAGATCACATAACACCCATAATACCGTTCGTGATAACCCTGAGGAAGCTAGTCCAGCCCGCAGGTCTGGAAAACAGCCTCGGGAGAAATCTACTTCCAGTTCTCACGGAGAAGGAACAAGCCGCTCAAAGACTCATCGCACCGAGTCTTCCCAGCAGCCCGATTTGAACGAGGCTGTCAAGTTGTTTTTGGCCGAGAAGCAGGAAGAGTTCTTAATTTTCCTGCAAAAGGGCCAAAAGCCGGAGACGAAAACGGTGGATTCTCCCTCCTCATCCAAACATGAAAGTCACTACCGCAGTAGTGCCGTGTCTTCCAGGAAGAAGAATCCTCAACCCCGACATGTTCCTGTTCCTCCTCGGTACCGGAATCACAGGAGAACTCCATCTCCTCCATACCGAAGAGATGTCGGGTTCGCCATGTACGGAGCATTGAAGACTCCGTTCTCGGACGATATCACCCGAACTCCCTTGCCACAGAACTACCGAACTCCGTCGATGACTTATGACGGGTTAGTGAATCCTCATGACTTCCTGGGACGCTATCAGTATAACATGGCGAACCAGGGTCTCAATGAGGTCCATATGTGCAAGCTGTTTCCCGAGCTGCTTATCGGGAACGCAAGAAGGTGGTTCGATAGCCTCCCCCAAGGCAGCATTAGATCTTACCGAGATCTAATGGATGCTTTCCACAGGAGGTTCTTTCAGAAAGCGGAAGCCCGAATCACTTCGGCTCAGCTGCTTTCTATACATCAAGGTCGCGACGAAAAGATCAGCGACTTTATGACGAGATTCCACAAGGAATGCCTACAAGTAGATGATCTCAATGACCTACTTGTCATTTCGGCATTCCAAAATGGAATCCTGCCCGGAGCTCTCTACAGAAAGCTCGTGGAATGCAGTCCGCAAACAGCTCAAGAGATGTGGGACATTGCGGACCAGTTTTCTCGTGCCGATGAGGCAGACCGTCGCAAACGGTCTTTAGACAGCTCATCCCGAGGAGACGGGAGGAAGCCCGATCATAGCGATCAGGGACATCCTCGCCGAACTCCTTTTGGCGATCAGGGACATCCTCGCCGAACTCCTTTTGAAAGGATTCAAAGGACTCCGGTGCAAGACCGATTGGGGCCACGTCTCAATCCTGAGAAGCCGCCCGCTCAGCTCGGTTAGAACAAGCCAAAGGACAATGGGTAGAAAATCTCCCTCAAGTCCTATGGTCCTACCGAACTACACCCAAAACCTCCAACGGTGAAACTCCGTACAGTCTGGTGTACGGCACTGAAGCCGTGATTCCGGTTGAGATCGGCGTACCCAGTCCCCGAACTCTAAATTTCTCCTCAGAAATGAATGATGACGGACTGAGAGCCGAACTAGATCTGGCCGAAGAAAGAAGAGAATTGGCCTGCATAAAAGCAGCCAAGTACAAGGAGCAAGTAGCCCGGTATTATAACCAAAGGGTGAAAAAGCTGCAATTTCAAGTGGGAGATCTCGTCTTGAGAAACAACGAAGTAAGCCGAGCAGAAAAGCTGGGCAAACTCGAACCCACATGGGAAGGTCCATATCGGGTGTCAGAAGTCCTCGGCAAAGGGTCTTATAAATTGACTCACATGTCAGGAGAACAAGTACCCCGAACATGGTACATTTCCAACCTCAAGAAGTTCCATTTGTAAGAGACAGTCCGGTCAGTCAGTCTTGTGTCTAGTTCGGTCCTAGGGGTATGTGCTTTCTTTGTTTTTTACTTGTTTTTCATGTTTGTCTATGTGCGTTTTGTTTGTCTATGTGCGTTTTGTCTGTCTATGTGCGTGTCGTCTCTTACAAATGTTACTGAGGTATCTTGTTCTTCGAAGGCTGATCCCCTTTTTAGAACATGTATAAGCCAACGATTGTGAGTCCAAGCTTCTAAGGAGGATACAAGACCACAATTCAGCTTAAGAAATAAGCAGTTCGTCTGAAACGAACTGCAACAAAGGGAAAGTCCGATCCACGCGATAAAACTCGCCGATTTAGGACAAGGGAAAGTCCGATCCACGCGATAAAACTCGCCGAATTAGGACAAGGGAAAGTCCGATCCACGCGATAAAACTCGCCGAATTAGGACAAGGGAAAGTCCGATCCCCAAATTAGGACAAGGGAAAGTCCGATCCGAGCGATAAAACTCGCCAAATTAGGACACAAGCTTAGTCCGGTCAAAGAAGTTTACTTCATAAGACCAAAGACGAGTCCGGTCAAAGAAGTTTACTTCATAAGACCAAAGACGAGTCCGGTCAAAGAAGTTTATTTCATAAGACCGAGGACCAAGTCCGGTCAAAGAAGTTTACTTCATGAGACCAAAGACGAGTCCGGTCAAAGAAGCTTACTTTATAAGACCGAGGACGAGTCCGGTCAAAGAAGTTTACTTCATAAGACCGAGGACGAGCACGATGAAATTTTTTCGCTGAGCTGTAAATACGCAGTGATAGAAGCGAAATGAAGATTTCATTTATTAAAACTTGTTCGGCATACAACTCCGCTGCCCTACGAGAAGGCGTTACGCTATTACAAAGGACTATTCTACTGTCCACGGTTGCTAAAGTTGAGCCACCTATTCAAAAAATCCTCGTGAAGCCGAGTTTGGGTGTTCCGGGCAGCTGAAGAATAAGCAGGTCGACGAGATGCTCTGATCGACCTACCGCCTCTTCCTTGAGTCCGGGAAGTTCTGGCACCTCGGCGGCGAAGAGTCTCTTCACGAAGCATTTGTTGATCTTGCTCACTCATAATCACAGCTCCTCTACGAACTTCAGTCCGTCCTTGTCTTGACGTTTCCGGTTGCTCCTGAGTCCGTTCTCGTCTTGACGTTTCCGGTTGCTCCTGAGTCCGTTCTCGTCTTGACGTTTCCGGTTGCTCCTGAGTTCGTTGCTGATTTGGAGTAGAATTTTGAGCAAGTGGATCAGAGGTTTGAGCTGGAGTGTGAGCATCTGTTGGCGGGAAATGCCTAAGGAATCTCTCGATTGAAGGACGCCGGGAAAGAACGATGTCGTACCGAGAAGCCCAGCGCCGCAATGATTTCACAACTTGTTGGTAAGCCGAGCTCTCCAGCGCATTGTTCCTCCGGAGTACATGAAGCTCCTCCCACAGTTCATCAACTTGATTCTGAACTTCAGATATGCTCATTCCCCCGCGTCCGCAGATGAAATCCTCATACGCAGTCCTCTCAGCGACGGCAGTATTCAGCTCGGCCTCCAGATCTTTCTTTTCGGACTCTAAGTCCTTATTGTCGGCCTCCAGCTTCACTAAACAAGCCAAGAGTTCGTCATTCTTCATCTGGTCAGCTATGGCTTTTTTCTCAGCTTCGTCTAAAGCGGAAGAGTACAGCCGCTTCCAGTGAAGTACCTCCAGCTCCTTAAGAGTTAAGAATACAAAGCAGCTATGTCAGTTCGGCATTTCAGTTTACTGAGCAGGTAGTAAACCACAACAGGAGTAAAAGAGAGTACGAAAAGCTATACGAAGACACAAGTGTAGAAAGAAGGATTTTTTCATTCATAAGAAAAAAATTTTTACACAAGGAGGGCTTCAAGGCCATTTTACAACAAGGAAGAAACTAAACTAAGAGAAGGGAGACGAAATCATACTCCGCCAGCTTCGTCTCCGGCTCCTCGGTAAGGTTCAGCTTCCTTCTCCTTGTCTGCCTCAGCTTCAGCCTCGGCCTCCCTGCTCCCCCCAGCCTGCTCGGTGCCCCCATCACCGATCAGCAGCACCTCTTGCTCGGCCTGCCTGTCTCCGGTCTGCTGATCAAGCTGCTCGGTCTCACCCTCTCCGTGGAAAATTGGAGCGGGTGAAACTGGCCCTAAGGAGGCAAAGATAGCCTCCATATTCTCGTCCCGGTCAGCTCGGCAACTACGAACTCGGTCAGCAGAAAGCAGGACCGAGGACGAAGCAAGCTCCTCAAGGAGCGGCAGACTCTGGAGACGAGCTGCTATCTCTCGGCCGTACAACGGCAGGACGACTTCGGGCCCCTGCTCGGCATTATCGGTCATCAGTTTCAGCAGATCACCGACAAAGGCCGAAAATTGATTGCTCAGAAAGAGTTTCTCCGCGAAAGCACGGAGAACCTCCCCTTGGGCAACCACGGCGGCAGCATCCCTCCGTTTCGTCTGCTCTCGCTGGATGACGAGCTGGTTTTTGGCAAACTGGGCTTCATCCTGGGCCGAGATCCTAGCAGCTCTGGCCTTCTCAAAGTCTGCCTTAGCCTGTTCGGCCTGGTGACGAGCAGCCGCCAACTTCCTCTGCATCTCAGCATAGTCGCTGGACGCTTTAGAGAGTTCGACCGCGACGAGCTTGCTGAGCATGCTATTCCTCTGAAAATGGAAAAAGGAAAGAGTCAACAGAGGGGCCACCAAAAAAACATAGGAAAGAAGCAAAGCCAAAGAATCAAGAAGAGAAGTTACCTCGGCAAAGTCCGTTGGCCATGCAAAAGGCTCACAGACATGCTCCGAAGGGGGCGCCAAGACGATGTCTCTCTCCCGCGCTCTTGGGGGCTTCTGGGTCTTCCCCTTCCTCTTTGCCGAAGTGGACTCCGGCTCTTTTGGATCCGAAGAAGAGGTCTTCTGCCTCTTCGGATTCTTCTCGGCATCAGGCGCCGAGCTGGTAGCCTTCTGTTTCTCCGGCTCCTTAAGCTCGGAGGATTTGCGGCTAATCTTATTTAGCATGTTCACTGCCAAAAAGCAAGAAAGCAAGGTTAGTTTTCGCCACAAAAGCAGTAAGGCACAAAAAAGAATTCCTCACCCTCGGTCTCTTCGTCCGAAGACGAGGAGTCGAACACGAAGTCGCCCTTGACGAGCTCAGACTCCAGGTACTGCTTCCTAATCATAGGAATCTTATTGAGCTCGCCCTCGAGCTCGTCCAACGGTTCTAACCGAGGATGAGGAATCACGGACTTCGGCCCTCTCCAGGGAAAGCCCGGAGCCGCTGTCCTATTATAAAAAAAGAAGCGATGTTGCCACTTTGGCCACTTGGTTTTGCAGAAGGCCCTAAAAGGCTGTAAAGGGATCAAGTAAAACCAAGATCCTTTTCTCTTAAACTGGAAGAAATTAAGGATTGCCCTCAGAGACAGATCCTTATCTAACCTACGCAGTTCGGCAGCAAAGGCCGATAAGTGCCTCCAAGAGTTCGGAGTCACCTGACCTAAAGGGAGTTGAAAAAAATCAAGCAGCTCTACAAAGGCAGGGGGAAGAGGGAAACGAAGCCCGCATTCCAAGCCGGCTTCATAAACGGTGGCGTAACCCTCCGGCGGCGAGTCAGCCCTATGAAGGTCGTCGGGAATCGCAACCTTCCCCCCAGGAAAAAAATATTTTTCGTGTAGGGATATCACAGTATCCTTACTCAAGATGCTGTGAAAATACTCTACGGTCTTCTCCCCGGATTCTTTCCGGCTAGAAGACCCCTTATCCCCTTTCCTACCGCTACCTGACTCAGAAGAAGAAGAAGAAGACATAGTTCTTACTCTTTGAAAGTCTGAAGAAATTCTGAAGAAATTCTTGAAAGTGGAAGGAAATTTTTACGCAAAAGAGAGAGAATGCAGAAGAAGCAATAGCAAAAGTGTTCAAATGATGAAGAAAGGACGTATTTATCAGATTCGGAGAAGATTTCAAAATCATCGCACCGTTTCGAATCCCACCTTTTCAGGATTCAACGGCCGGATTTTACTGTCGCATTTAATGCAGTCACGCGCAAGGCACGTCCCCTGACGTCAGCCTTCCCCGTACCTTTATCCAGAATGCCGAAGTGACTCGCTTCGCCGAAGTGATTCACTTCGCTTTTCGGGGGGGGTAGTGATGGGGTACGTACTAAACAAGCCCAATAGCAGTGACGGCCCATCAGCCCAAAGCCCAAGGAAGAGTATCAGTTCGGCATTACCAAAGAGTTCGGCCCCAGCCTACAGCTCGGTAAAAGCCGACCAATCAAGCTCTACTCTCAGATTGGCAAAAGCTGCTCGGCAATAGTTCAGCAGTTTGGTCTCATTATTCGACCGAACTGGGAGATAGTGGTGTCAACTCATGCAGGATCTCATGCAGGATAGCGGACCAAACAAAGAGATAGTGGACCCATGCAGGATCTCATGACCTCCACGACATCCACGACCTAATTACTGATGATGTAAGCCACGACCTAATTAGTGGTGATGTAAGCCACGACCTAGTTAGTGGTGATGTAAGCCACGACCTAGTTAGTGGTGATGTAAGCCACGACCTAGTTAGTGATGATGCAAGCCACGATCTTAGTTCAATGTATAAATAGAACTTAGATCAGATAGACTAGAGGGGAGAGCGCTCTAGACATCAAATATCATATAGCAAGTCTGTATTTGTAAGCTGAAAACCAGATCAAGCAATACAATCTTGCCCTCCTTTCTTCTCGTGGACGTAGATTTACCTCAGTAAATCGAACCACGTAATTCCCTGTGTCGTGATCTATATTTTTTACCCGCATTCACTACCATCAAAAATTCGTCCACCCATCAATGAATACATTAAAAGGAGCGATATCGTTGAAAGAAAAAACAATATCGAAAACGTAGTGGTATCATTAGAATAAACAAGTACTACTATTAAAAACATTATACCTTAAACGACTAAACATACAAAGATACAAATATTACTATGATATAGTTTTATGAAGCTAAAAGTTTAGTATTTTTTTAATTCTTAGATTAAACTTAAATAACTCTAGGAAAGATTGCAAAGATCAGTCTTTATTATCTTAAATTAGTTTTCTTTACATAAATTGGAGAACAACATAAGTAAAATAAAAGTAAGTTTTTATTTAAATTTACCAAAAAGAGAGAGAATAAATACTAGGGCTGACAATTTTTGGCACGACACGAACCCACACGAAATTAATGGGTATGTGTCAAAGCTTATTGGGTTCGTGTCCTTATCGTATCGACACGATAACGACACGAAAATTTCGTGTCGCGTTCGTGTTACACGTTAAGAAATAATATTAATATATTATAATATTTATTATTATTTTATTTATTTTAAAATTTAAATTAGGTTTAGTTTAATGGAGCACTTAGTATTAGTATAGTGTCGTGTTCGTGTTATACGTTAAGAAATAATATTAATATAGTGTCGTTATTGTGTCGTGTCATATATGTGTTGTTATCGTGTCGTGTTGACCCGAAGTGGTTCGTGTCGTGTTTGTGTCTAAGGGTAGCGGGTCGTGTTAGTGTTTGTTGTTATCGTATCGACACGATAACGACACAACACGCACGATTTGCCACCCCTAATAAATACGGAGTTCTTCCCTGTTACGGAAATAACAAATTTAGTTAACAAAATTTAATTTAACATAAATTTTTGGAAACAAAAGTAAACAAATAGGGAATTTTCCACTAGAAACAAAATTAAAATTGGCATAAATTTATTGAAACATTTACCAAATCCCCCTTAAAGGTGAGGCGAACATACCAATGCGTTTCCTCTGAGATTTAACTATCTGTCTATATTCATTATAACCAATATATGATAAAAACACATGGTACTATTTAAAATTATTTTTAGTCATATAATTTCAATAAGTTATCTATCCTAGTAAATTTAGGGCTGGGAAAATATACCGAAATACTGCAATTACCGTACCGAAAAAATACCGAAAATACCGAATTTTCGGTACAGTATCATACCGTATCGACAGTTTTAGGTACGGTAAAGGTATGCATTTTGTATATACCGCGGTATACCGCGTTATACCGCATCATACCGCAATTGCGGTATATATCGTAAATTTACGGTATATACCGCAAATAACACGGTATACCGCAAATACGGTATATACCGGAAATCACGGTATACCGCGGTATACCGCATATTGCGGTATACCGAAATCACGGTACGGTATACCGACAAAAGCGGTACGGTAACGATATCTAAATTTTGGTATACCGACAAAAGCGGTACGGTAAAGGTATGGTCTTTTGTCATACCTCACGGTACGGTACGGTATGCGGTATGACCATTTCGGCGCGGTATACCGTACCGTTCCAACCCTAAGTAAATTATTCCTAACATTTAAAATTGCTACCGCTCGACCTTTTTATTCATAAGAGTTGGCTCTTATATATATTCACTCAAAGCGATAAAATATTTCCCCAAAATAAAAAATTCATGTAGACACTTGGCATGTTTTGAATTTTCATTAAATCCTATAAAATGGGGTAGTCTTAACTTATACTCTGATATATTGAGCAATTTATTTATTTTATAAATTCAAATCCAAAAACAAATGTTCAATTGAATTAACTAAATAAAATATTAATCTTATGAATTTTACTTATTCTATAAACCTATTAACTATAATTCGATTAGTACAGTCCATAACCATTTCATCCAAAATTCTAAATTACTGGAATTAGGAAAAATATTTAAATAATTTCAATATAATCATTTAATTTGGATAAACCTAGCCCAACATATTACTTTATAAATCTCCAATTTCTAGGCCCAGATATAAAATTAAGAACTTTGCTGAAACTCAATTTTCACTATTTTCAGAGTGATTTGGGAAATCATACTTTTGCTATATAAAGTGGGCTCAATTTTTCATAAAATATACATGAAAATTCAGTTGTTCGGATAAAAATAAAAACGATAGGTTGAGAAGTGGAAAAGAAAAGTTTATTTGTTTGGATGCGTATTACAATTATTTTTACTTAGTTTTGAAATTGTTTTTTGGGTTTCATGGTGTCAACGGCCGGGAAAGGGGTGAATACGGGCGATAGCCGATAGCTATGCCCAAAAATTTAGAGGCCCAAAAAGATATTTATATTTAAATAATAAATATAAACATTCTATAGATCTTTCATTAACCAAATATTCTCTATATCCACTACCAAAAAATTAGTATTGGGCGCCATATGCCCAATATCTAAAACAAATACCCCCTCCGTCCCATAATAGATGTCAGATTTTACTTTTTAATTTGTCCTATAAAAGATGTCACATTTTCTTTTTTGAAAAAAACTTCCTCTCACATTAATATAAATATATTATTTTTTCTCTTCACCTAACACACAAAACAACATCACCTAAAATCTCGTGTCAATCCTCAAGTATGTTATCTATTATGGGACGAAGGGAGTAGTACATGAAAGCATGAGATTGTAACCTCGTGGTACCCTTCTTGTACCAAGAGAAACAATAGAAAGATGCACTTAGAGGAATACCAAATTGAACCAAAAACAACTTCTTCTTTTTTGTGAATGCATGGACAATGCAAGAGTTCCTAATTGTTGGGAGAATCTTGACGAGTTCGTGCCCGAGAGGTTCTTGAATAGTAGCATTGATGCGAAAGGGAATGATTTTGAGTTTATTCCGTTTGGATCGGGGCGAAGAATGTGCCCCAAAATGGCCATGGGGCATCTTAATGAGGAGCTCGCGGTTGCAAATCTATTACTCCCTCCGTTCACCATTTAAAGAGTCATTTTGATTTGACACGGGTTTTAAGAAATTGTTTGACTTTGTAAAGAAAAGTAAAGGGAGAAAGTAAGTAGAATATGAGACCCATTTAAAGTACTCCCTCCGTCCCCCAAATATTGTCTCACTTTGACCCGACACGGGTTTTAAGAAATATAATGAAAAGTGAGTTGAAAAAGTTTGTGGAATGTGGGTCCTACTTTTATATATTATTTTATAATAAAATGTGAGTATGAATGAGTTACTGAAATATGAGGTCCACTGCAAAAAATAGTAAGAAGTTAAATGAGACAAATTTTGTGGGACAGACGGAAATAGAAAAATGAGACAAACTTTCAGGGACGGATGGAGTATTAGTTTTACATTGGATAGTGAGTGTAAAAAAGTTGGTGGGATGTGAGATTCGCATACTAAAAGAGGATTAAAGTAAATGGCTCTATAAATCGTGGATAAACTAAAATGGCAAAATGGTTCTTTAAATCGTGGACGGAGGGAGTATATAGTTTCGACTAGGAATTGCCTCGTGGGATCCGTGGAGAAGACGCTAATACAGATCCTTTGCCCGGCCTTGCGGTGCAGAAGAAAAACACGCTTCTTATCATGCCTAAAAGCTATGATGTTTAGTTCCGAGTAATGTTTACAATTGTTTGACCGCTTCTGACTTCTGTTATGCATTGTTGCGTTGTGGTGGCTCATTGACCGCTTTGACGATTGAGACTTGTTGAGTTGAAGTTCTTATGTGTTTGGTCGTATAAGTTTTGAAATACTACGCGAACAATTTTTGAAGGGCTGTGCGATTATTTTTTATTAAAAATTGCTTCATTTGTTCCCTAAAAATAGAAACAATTGAAATGATAAAAATTTTAATAGAAAATTAATAAAGTAAGAGAGATAGAAAGAAAAGTGTATTAGTGGAAAATAAGTCCCACTAGAGAGAAAGAAATTTTCTAAAATAAAATGTTTCAATTCTAAGAAGATGAAAAAAAAAAGAATTTCTATTTTAAAGAGACGAATGAATATTTTTACAAGTTTCTGATCACATAATAGTTATACTTACAATTTTTTAGGCTTATAGTATTAGTATGTTTCATTTCAAAGAACCTAAAAGTTTATATCGACTAAATTTTAATTTCATTTTATTACAAAAAGTGGCACTAACAAACAGTAATTTACAGCTGTAAGATTGAAATTTTTGTCGACGAATAAACCATGGTATGGATGATTAGATCTATTATATGCACGCATATCAAGGTAATATTAGTACAAAATCAATCAACTTATATCCTTCAATATTCTATATATTTTCTGTTACACAACCGACATATATGGTGCGGTCTCATTATTGAGTAGTATAATACTGGTACTTCCAACTACTCAAAATAAGGATTAAATGTCCATCCATCTTTAATTGAAGTTGGAGTTAAATTGGTCAATCAATTAGAGTAGGTGTTAAAAAGTGTCCCACATAAATTGTGTAGACATTTAATGTGGGCTTTATAAATTGGCTCTATGCCATCTTTAAACCACTGGTTTACTTCTTTCATTCACTTCCTTTATAATTTGTGAGTATTATTTCAACAATGTACTTCTTTTTCTCACTTACTATTTCTCAGTTACTTAAAAATAGAAATTTTTTCCTTTTTGATTTCTTCCTAAAATTAGAAACTTTTCATTTTAGAAAATGGATTCTACAATCCATTAAAACCAATTCCACTATTTTTTCTCTCTATCTCTATTACTTCACTCATTTTTCCTCTTTCTCTCTTACCATACCAATTTTGCATTAAAACCTGTGTCGTTTAAGTTTCTATTTTTAAGAAACTGATGGAGTATTATTTTCTAAACCTATTTTTCATATACAAGTATTATTTACAGGATCCACCATAGCCAACACGTTTTCACTTCCTAATATTATTTTCTACACCCATCTTTCTTCTACTAGTATTAATTTCTGGATCAACCAATACCAACACAAATCCACTCCACTCAACTACACTATTACCCTATAATCCTCAAACTAAATAAATATACCACACCCCTTCATTCTCTCTATATAACCTACACCAAGTTCCAACTATCAATCACATGCCAATACTACAACATTCATCACATTAATTCATTCACAATGATACTCCTATTACTCTCAATAACCCTCCCAATAACCCTCATCTCATACCTCCTCCACAAAACCCTAAAACCACCAAAATCCCCCCTCCCACCCGGCCCACGACCCCTCCCGTTCATCGGAAACCTCCACCACCTCGCCACCGCCACGAACCTCCACCTCTACCTCCACAAACTCTCCCAAAAATACGGCCCCATCATCCACATGAAACTCGGCCCCACGCCTCTCCTAGTAGTCTCCTCCCCAAAACTAGCCAAAGAAGTCCTAAAAAATCAAGATTCATCCTTTTGCAGCAGACCAAAATCCTTAGGACAACAAAAACTCTCCTACAACAACTCCGACATCATCTTCTCTCCATACAACGACTACTGGAAGGAGATGAGAAAGATCACATCCAGTCACCTCCTAAGCCCGAAGCGCGTCCAATCCTACCGCCCCATCCGGGAAGACGAGATCTCCAAAATGATCACGAAGATTTGGAGCTTCTCCCACGCTCGGGAGGCAGTGAACTTGAGCGAGATGACGTTGACGCTCGGCAGCAGCTTGATATGCAGAGTTGCCTTCGGGAAGGAATGTTCTAGAAGGTTCGATGAGCTTCTAGAAGAAGTGCAGGCCGTGGCGGTTGCTTTCTACGTTTCGGATTATTTTCCGGCCTTCGGGTGGGTGGATAGGGTCACCGGGATGCTAGCGAGGCTCGAGAAGACGTGCGAGAGGATGGATTTGTTTTATCAAGAGATGATCGATGAGCATCTTGGCCGGAGAAGGGAGGAGGCGGCGGAGGAAAGTGGTGACATTCTTGATTTGTTGATTGAGCTCAAATTGGAGGAAAAGATGAATTCTTTTGATTTTGGATGGGATAATATCAAAGCCATGCTACTGGTATGATCTAATTGCTCATATTTTTTTATTGAATTTTGAAACTTTAAATTAAATGCCACGATTGATCGCTAATACCAAGAACTTTGACCGAATTAATTTCGTATTTTCTCATAAATAATAAATTTTGCTATTGTTTGAGATTTCCCACGATTAACTATTGCTATGATGTCAATCTACATTGTCTAGTTAACCTCAATTTCTCGAGTGTGATTTTTTGTTTTGAACTTCCACTACTTAGTATAGTAAATTTCAGCTTAAAAATTGTGTGAGGAAAATGGGGGTCTCAACTATTGAGAGGGACGTTTCTCTTCTAACGAATAAATTATGAGTTCTAAGTTACGAATATAAAAATTTATTATTTGGATATTTCACAAATTTGGACCAACGAATCTCAGGGTTATTTAGACTATAAAATATTGGAATTCGGTGAAAGTTCTGATTTATGAGTTCTGATTTAGCATGTGCATGTGGACCCGCTTCTTATATTTTTGTACTAATATATTGGTACATGAGTTATGAATTCACAAAATATTTTGTTATTTGGAGTACTTCAATTTGGAGAAATAAATGTTCATAGCAACGTGCTATACATTAATTTTAGGGTTTAATTATGTAAACTTTGGTGTAGTTCAATTATGATTTCTTTAATGTGTAATTTTTCCATTTATTTCAGTTACATAATTTTCATGGATTTAATGAAACTTTAGTATTTTTTGTTTATTCATAGATTGATTTAATGGAAGTTATAATTGTGAATGCATTAAAAAAAGAAATTTGGAAATGAGAAACTACGTGAATAATGTAAGTGCTCAAGGGTCGTGGACAGCGATAAAAAGCATGGGAATAATGTTGTGTGGATGGTCTATTCTTTGTAAAATTAATTTAATTTGATCTCTTTGTAGGATATATTTGTAGCTGGAGCAGAAACAAGTTCATCATCAATTGTTTGGACGATGACAGCTCTCATGAAATCACCCACCACTATGAAAAAATTGCAAAATGAAATCAGAAGTTTGATAGGAAAAAAGGGCAAAGTAGATGAAGATGATTTGCCCAAACTCCCATTTCTAAAAGCAGTAGTAAATGAAAGCATGAGATTGTATCCTACTGGTCCATTGCTTGTACCAAGAGAAACTATAGAAAAATGCAATCTAGATGGATTTCAAATCCAACCAAAAACAACTGTTTTTGTGAATGCTTGGGCAATTGCAAGAGATCCTGATTCTTGGGAGAATCCTGATGAGTTTACGCCTGAGAGGTTCTTGAATAGTAGTATTGATGCTAAAGGGAAAGATTTTGAGTTTATCCCGTTCGGGTCGGGGAGAAGAATGTGCCCTGGAATGGCAATGGGGCTTCTGAATGTGGAGCTCTCGGTTGCAAATCTAGTGTATACTTTCGACTGGGAATTGCCCCCGGGGATTTGCAGAGAAGACGTGGATACGGAGCCTTTGCCCGGCCTCGCCATGCGGAAGAAAAATGCACTTCTTATTGTGCCTAAAAATTACGATGTTTAGTTTCGAGAAGTGTTATAAAGTGGCAAATTTTTTGCTTTAGCCTTCTTTTTTTATTTTTGCTTTTTTCGTTTATTTTAGTACATGTTCTCTATTTTTTCGCTTTTTTTTCTATTTCCTTTTCTTTTCTGTTGATTTTTACATTTTAAATAATTTTAGAATATATTAAAATTTGATGTATATACCATATTATTCGTGTACAAGGTATAAAATATTAATATTGTTACTATACTGAAATAGTAGTATCATATATATATATATATATATATATATATATAGGGGAGCGTTATTCTCCTTTTCACATCTTAGATCCTTTTTCCTTCTTAATATTACGCGTTAGATCTAAGGCATCAACGGATCAGATTGATTCTATAAAACTGGTTCCGTGTTGCATTATAGAAGGTGGTTGTATGCATTACAGGGTTATTATTGACATTTGACGGAAAAGTAACTGCCACATTTTGGTATCTGCGAATAATGCACCACATGGTCATCAGTAATGCATATAATTGACTATATAATGCACAATATGTGAACTGCAATGCATACGAATAAGATGTACCATGTTATGATGTTTGGACACACGTTTCTTGTTTCCCCTAAGGGTTTATTAAGCTTAGGGGCTAGGGTATAGTACGTAGACACGTATGTAATCTTCACATGGTAACGAGTAATGGATATAATTGACTATATAATGCACAATTTGTGAACTGCAATGCATACGAACAAGATGTGTTGTGTTATGATGTTTGACACACGTTTCTTGTTTCCCCTAAGGGTTTAATAAGCTTAGGGGCTAGGGTATAGTACGTACGCATTAATAACAAATTATAAAACGATACGAATAATTCTCCAAATTGTCACGAGTAATGGATGTTATTAACTATATAATGCACAATATGTGAACTGCAATGCATACGAATAAGATGTACCATGTTATGATGTTTGACACACGTTTCTTGTTTCCCCTAAGGGTTTAATAAGCTTAGGGGCTAGGGTATAGTACGTAGACATTACTAACAAATTGTTGTTATTGGAATATATATATGTGCATTATTTGGTTTAGGTAGTGCATTATGTAGCTGTTAATTGTCATTATCTCAGTATATTATGCATTATTAGAGGTATTGTGTATATGGGTTAATCAACGGATTGAAGATTACATACGTGCATTTAGTAATGTCTACGTACTATACCCTAGCCCCTAAGCTTATTAAACTCTTAGGGTAAACAAGAAACGTGTGTCAAACATCATAACATGGTACATCTTATTCGTATGCATTGCAGTTCACATATTGTGCATTATATAGTTAATAACATTCATTACTCGTGACAATTTGGTGAATTATTCGTATCGTTTTATAATTTGTTATTAATGCGTACGTACTATACCCTAGCCCCTAAGCTTATTAAACCCTTAGGGGAAACAAGAAACGTGTGTCAAACATCATAACACAGCACATCTTGTTCGTATGCATTGCAGTTCACAAATTGTGCATTATATAGTCAATTATATCCATTATTCGTTACCATGTGAAGATTACATACGTGTCTACGTACTATACCCTAGCCCCTAAGCTTATTAAACCCTTAGGGGAAACAAGAAACGTGTGTCCAAACACCATAACATGGTACATCTTATTCGTATGCATTGCAGTTCACATATTGTGCATTATATAGTCAATTATATGCATTACTCGTGATCATGTGGTGCATTATTCGTAGCGGTTTCCAGCCATTATTAGATTACTATTGTACCCTCATAATGCACAAAATAGGACAAATAATGCAACACGGGATTAATTACCCAATGTTGATCTTGACCGTCCCCTACGCTTATTAAACCCTTATGTAGCTGTCAATAACAACAATTTGTTAGTAATGTCTACGTACTATACCCTAGCCCCTACGCTTATTAAACCCTTAGGGGAAACAAGAAACGTGTGTCAAACATCATAACATGGTACATCTTATTCGTATGCATTGCAGTTCACATATTGTGCATTATATAGTTAATAACATCCATTACTCGTGACAATTTGGTGAATTATTCGTATCGTTTTATAATTTGTTATTAATGCGTACGTACTATACCCTAGCCCCTAAGCTTATTAAACCCTTAGGGGAAACAAGAAACGTGTGTCAAACATCATAACACAACACATCTTGTTCGTATGCATTGCAGTTCACAAATTGTGCATTATATAGTCAATTATATCCATTATTCGTTACCATGTGAAGATTACATACGTGTCTACGTACTATACCCTAGCCCCTAAGCTTATTAAACCCTTAGGGGAAACAAGAAACGTGTGTCCAAACATCATAACATGGTACATCTTATTCGTATGCATTGCAGTTCACATATTGTGCATTATATAGTCAATTATATGCATTACTCGTGACCATGTGATGCATTATTCGCAGATACCAAAATGTGGCAGTTACTTTTCCGTCAAATGTCAATAATAACCATGTAATGCATACAACCACCTTCTATAATGCAACACGGAACCAGTTTTATAGAATCAATCTGATCCGTTGATGCCTTAGATCTAACGCGTAATATTAAGAAGGAAAAAGGATCTAAGATGTGAAAAGGAGAATAACGCTCCCCTATATATATATATATATATATATATATAGGGTTTTGATCTATGCAAAACTAGATTTAAATATAGAAACGCAGAACAATATCATAATTAGGTCACTTTTAGGTCATAATTAGGTAATTTTTAGGTCATGCTAACAAAGCATGACCTAAAACGATCTTAGCATGACATTAAACCCAAATATTATAATATGACCTAAAATTGCTTAATTATGACATTCCGTGTTTTTGGTTAATTATTGACCATTAAATCATCTAATCCTAGGGCCAAGATTTGGTCTGCATTTCTGGATTTAAACACATACTTATTTTGATCATCTCCCATATATATATATATATATACTGATACTATTTTCATATTTTTTTCGTTCACAGATGCAACTGTGAAGTGATTGATATTTTGATGAATACTTAGCACCCCTTTGCCAACTCTTATTTTTAATGCAACTGTGAAGTGATTGATATTTTGATGAATACTTAGCACCCCTTTGCCAACTCTTATTTTTACTCTATTTTAATGGATAAATAAACAAAAGTTTAAAAGTTGATTACTATGGTGTATTTGAATACAAATACTTTCGCCTTAACTATAAAAATTACAAGGAGTATGATTTTTTATTACTCCCTATGTCCGCAAAGAATATGCTCTTTGGAATGTGCACGGATTTTAATGTAAAATTATTAAAGTAAAAGTAATTAAAATATTGTTTGTAGAAAATAGGTCTCACTTTATTAGATAGAAATGACTCTCCAAAATTAGAAAGACTAAAAAAAAAGTGCATATTCTTATGGGACGGAGGAAGTATGTCGTTGACCAACCATAGATGACACGTCAATCTATGATCGTTTTACAAAGTACAATATATTTGGACTTATTTCATCTGACCAAATGTTACATTTATTCTAATATCCATGGTATTCTTGTGGACAACTGTACTTTAAAATTTATTTCTATTAGTTGAAAAAAAAGAGGTCACATCATATGTCGGGCTCGATGATCATATAAAACAAAGTTACAGATTCTATATGACTATTAAACCTTTTAGATAGCAAACTATTCAAATTTTGGTCGATAAAATTACATATATTTGATTAGTTTTATTAATCGTATATTTAAATTGATTGAAGACAGATGACAGTAATATAGAAAAGCCAATTGGCGTGCCACCTGTTTGATGGATCGAGTGTAGCAACAAAAATTAAATGTCATATATATGGAATCTGATGTACTTTAGTCCCCATATAAATTCATGATCAGTATTTGTTACCCTTATACTATGATATGTTTAGTGTGACCAGGATTAAGGTTCTATGTTTATATAGATCCGTTTTCTCATTATGAATTGTGTGCCATTAATTATATAGTGAAATTTCTGCATTGATATCTCATTCAGACGTAGATACACATAGAATCAAACTGATTAAATAATTTTTATGTTCGCCTCTATTATATTCGTGAATAAATGTGTTTATTATTCAACATCTCAATTGTGTTATACTACAATATATGTTAAATTTACTGACCAAATACACTGCATCACCTTGAAATCCTTTGGTGTTAAAATTCACTTCCATTTCTCGTGTCGATTTCCTTTAACATGCCCACAAGTATTGATTCTCGAATCCATTTCTTTTTTATTTTGCACATGTGATATTATTTTTTTATTTATCATTGACAATCATGATCCACTTGCCTACACAACTAATCCTAATACTCCCACCAAAACTAAATAAATAGAGCACCCATCCACAATCTAATTCTCTCCATACACCTACAAGCTAATTCTTCTACATTCATCACACCACAATTCATTCACAATGATACTCCTCTTACTCTCAATAACCCTCCCAATAATCCTCATCCCTTACCTCCTCCAGAAAACCCTAAAACCACCAAAATCCCCCCTCCCACCCGGCCCGCCTCCCCTCCCGCTGATCGGAAACCTCCACCAACTCGCCACCGCCACGAACCTCCACTTCTACCTCCACAAACTCTCCCAAAAATACGGCCCCATCATCCACATGAAACTCGGCCCCACCCCTCTCCTAGTAGTCTCCTCCCCTAAACTAGCCGAACAAGTACTCAAAAATCAAGATTCATCCTTCTGCAGCAGACCAAAATCTTTAGGAACACAAAAACTCTCCTACAACAACTCCGACATTATCTTCTCTCCATACAACGACTACTGGAAAGAGATGAGAAAGATCACATCCATTCACCTCCTAAGCCCAAAGCGCGTCCAATCGTACCGCCCCATCCGGGAAGATGAGATCTCCAAAATGATCTCGAAGATCCGGAGCTTCTCCCACGCCCGGGAGGCCGTGAACTTGAGCGAGACGCTTGTGAGTTTCGGCTGCAATTTGATATGCCGAGTTGCCTTCGGGAAGGAATGTTCTGGAAGGTTCTACGAGCTTCTAGAAGATGTGCAGGCCGTGGCGGCTGCATTCTATGTGTCGGATTACTTTCCGGCCTTCGGATGGGTTGACCGGCTCACCGGGATGCTGACGAAGCTCGAGGTCACGTGCCGGGATATGGATACGTTTTATCAGGAGCTGATCGATGAGCATCTTGGCCGGAGAAGGGAGGAGACGGCGGCGGAAGGTGGTGACATTCTTGATTTGTTGATTGATCTCAAATTGGAGCAAAAGATAAATTCCGTTGATTTTGGATGGGATCACGTCAAAGCTATGTTGCTGGTATGATCTTATTGCTCAATTTTGGTTGTGTTTATCTTTTTCTTTTAAATATGTGAAATGTTTAGAATATGAACTGATAAAATGCAAACTCTAAATACTGTACAAACTTCAAACTATGATCTGGATCGTTAGAAAATATTAATTGATTACAAAATAGTAGCAATAAAAATGTCAACACAGTATCAACCTTTGAAACAGTGTCATTTTTTGTTGCTACTTTTTTATAATATGTTGATATTTTTTAACGGTCAAGATCATAGTTTGGAGTTTGTACAATATTTAGAGTTTGCATTTGATTACATCCCTATAGAATATAAGTAGTATAAACTTTTGATTATAGAAATTCTAAATATCTTATACTCCATGTCTCTTTAGTCAATTGATAGGAGTGTTACAAACTTTTGTCCAATTTTTAGATTTTTCCAACATAATTTTGGCCTTCAAAATCATAAACTAACTTTTGTCCATTTTTTTGACTTTTCTAACATAAATTCTGGTCTTAAATATCATAAACTTTGATTTTATTCAAAATCATAAACTAACTTTTGTCCATTTTTTGGACTTTTCTAACATAAATTCTGGTCTTAAAAATCATAAACTAACTTTTGTCCATTTTTTGGATTTTTCTAACATAAATTCTGGTCTTAAAAATCATAAGCTTTGATTTTATTTGATTATTCTGGCGAAATTGATTCATGCTTAGGACTATAAAATATTTGAATTTGATTATTTTGGCAAGCCCTTTGATGCAATGAATCCCTTGGACTATAAAATATTCGAATTCGGATCAAAATTCTGATTTGTTGCTCCCATTTGACCTGGACCTAGCATGTGCAAGTCGACCCTTTTCTTATATTATAACAGTAATTTAATTATACTACTGATCATGTTAGTTAGGTTTAAAAATAATATCTTGTTATATATATTTGTTTATGTGCAAGCTGGCATTAGTACAAATCTGCTAGTTAATGTTATATTCATTTTATTACATCAAGGTAATGTTATTACATCAACTTAATTTTGTTTTATTTCCTTGTAGGATATATTTGTAGCCGGAGCAGAAACAGGTTCAGCCACAATTATTTGGACGATGGCAGCTCTAGTGAAATCACCCAACATTATGAGCAAGTTACAAAATGAAATCAGAAGTTTGATAGGAAAAAAGGGCAAAGTAGATGAAGATGATTTGCCCAAACTCCCATTTCTAAAAGCAGTAGTAAATGAAAGCATGAGATTGTACTCTTCTGGTCCACTGCTTATACCAAGAGAAACAATAGAGAGATGCAATCTAGATGGCTTCCAAATTCAACCAAAAACAACTGTTTTTGTAAATGCATTTACAATTGCAAGAGATCCTAACTCTTGGGAGAATCCTGATGAGTTTGTGCCTGAGAGGTTCTTGAATAATGGTATTGATGGCAAAGGGAAAGATTTTGAGTTTATTCCATTTGGATCGGGGCGAAGAATGTGCCCTGGAATGGGCATGGGACTTCTGAATGTGGAGCTCGCAGTTGCAAATCTAATCTATAGTTTTGACTGGGAATTGCCTCCGGGGATCCGTGAGGATGATGTGGATATGGTGCCTTTGCCTGGACTCGCGGTGAAGAAGAAAAACGCGCTTTGTGTCGTGCCTAAAAGTTATGCTGTTTAGTTTTTTCGAGTAATGTTATTCCGGTTGAGAAACAGGGTTACAAGTTTACTTAAAAGAATTTGTAGTGTGATATGGTTATTAATAAAAATATAATGAAATTGTAAGATCGTTTCAGATCTGTCGAGCTGAAGAGCTTATGCGTTTTAGCGAATAAGTTGCGAAATAGTATGTACGATTTATTTTGAATGGTTGTATCTTTACTTTCGTTGAGAAAGATATATATGATCACTCTAAAGAAATGGATACTCTTTGAAAAATATTTTATGTCATGTAATTAGTGTATAATTTGAAATGATCGATTTTAAAATTGTACACATTTTTTATATACTCACTACAACAAAAAACCGTTAAAGGACGTTTTTAATGCAGTTAAGAACGCTAATTTGTGTTTCTATGTATACCATCAACGCTTCAAAAAACCGTCTTTATTATTGGTGTCCTAACTAAAACTAGACGACACAAATGGAAGCGTCTAAAAAAGCAAAAGATTAAGCTAATTTGTCTTTAAGTATAAAAATTCGTACTATTTTCTATGTAGTTTTACTTTGGTATCAATTCTAATATTACGAAATTTGGTCAAATTTCAAATTTTCGAGCAAATAAAATCATAAACTAAAGGTAGAGATTTTACACGAGTGACAATTTTGGCAACAAATTGATTTATGCATGGCCTTTCAAATAAGTAGTTATTCTAATAGGGGGCCGGAATGTCAATCATCATCAAATTAATCTTTTTATTTATTTTTTTTGTTTATTGCACATCCCCAAATTATTTTTTGTTTCGGTCTTAAATTTAAGTTTGTGGCGATGAAAGTCTTAAATTAAGAAGACTTTCTCTCTAACCAATAAGTTATGGGTTTAAGTAATGAAGATCCAAATTTATACTTTAAAATTTGGATGAAACCGTCTTGGTTAAGAAGATGATTCTCCTACCATTATTAAGTTATATGTTTAAAATACAAATTTATTCTTCAAAATTTGGATCCAACGAATCTCAATGGATTAGGGCATATTGAATTCGGATCAAAATTTTGTCTTTAGGTCCCATTGGACCCGGATCTAGCATGTGCATGTCGACCCGTTTCTTATACTAATTAACTTTATTCGATCATGTGAGTTTTGGTTTAAAATATATTATGCTATATATTTAATATATTTATTGTTAATGCGAAGCTGCAATTAGTACGAATTTGCTGGTCAATGGTGTATTTAATTTGGTGAAATAAATGTTAAAACCTGTTAATTTTGTTGGCTAATAATTAAGGCCCACGTGACATTGTTTTAATTCTTAATGATTCAAAAATTATTATTATTTATTTATATTTATTATTTTTATTTTTATTTTATAAATACACCTATTCTCCTATATAATTTATATAGTTTTCTGTTTTATGTTTTATCATATAGTTTTCCACATTTCAATTATGAAATTTTTAGTTTATTTCAATTACTTAGTTTTCGTTGTTTTAATTGAAATTTTAGTATTTTTATATAATCAATATACTATAAGCTATATATTTACAAAGAAGAAATAGGGAAATTAGATAAGAAGGTGAAATTGTAAACACATAAGTTCGTGGCGCTCAAAATCACGTGAATAGTGCCTTTTCATTGGTACCAACACTATGAACAAATTGCAAAATGAAATCAGAAGTTTGATAGGCAAACAAGGCAAAGTAGACGAAGATCATTTGCCCAAATTTTCATATCTAAAAGCAATATAATAGTAAACAATACTACCCCTACCCATAATAGATATCACATTTTCTTTTTAGTTTGTCTCATAAATCTAGTCTATAGTTTCGACTGGGAATTAACCTCTGGGGATCCGTGCGGAAGACTGTGGATACAAAGCCTTTGCTTGGCCTCCAAATAATAAATCACTAATCTAATGTTAAATGTTACTTGGTGATACTGAGACTACTATTAAATATTGTTTAAAGTATAAAAGAATATTTGATATTGCAATCTTATGGGAGTTTAAATTTGTCCAATTTTTTTTTCTATGATATAAAAGAAAAGTGATTATGTAGGGCTTGATATTATTTTATGAGAGTATTAAACTAGCTAGGTTCGGAAAATATTGAAATTCCTGTTGATAAAACTGCAAATAAAATTGGATGTATTAAGCGTGGAAATCGTGATATTTGTAGTCAATCATATACTTCATATAAATTGCTTAAGGACAAATCAAATTTATACATAAAGCCAGCTGGAAGGATATATTATATTATCTCAATTAAATTTTCAGGTAGCACATGGCTTGACATAGTAAGAGCATCTCCAATGCTGACGGACGTCAAATAGCCGTCAAATAGCCTTCACACTGCCACATCATCAGCACTACAATTCTCCTGCCACATCAGCTTGCCACATCAACTGGACATCAAATAGCCATCAAATAGCCTTCACACTACCTATCCACATCACTAATAACAATTATATAATTTAATTTACACTTGTATCAACATACGGAATTTAAATTACGAGACAAATACGGAAAATTCGAATAATAATATTAAAATTTTTTTATTACATTAATATAAAAAAAAGTACAATAATTAAAAATATTACATTTAAAAAATTACATAAATTTGCATAAAAACTACCGCCTTGCAGTCCTCAGCGCCCACAACTCTTCAACTAAATCATTTTGCAGTCGAATGAAAATGAGGTTCAACGCGCGTATATATAGTGTTTTGCGAAAAAAAAAAAAAATATATTTAAATCCGACGCCGGTTTGGCGCCGATCCGGGAGCCACAATGGCGCCCGTGAGGATCGGCGTGGGAACCGGCGTCAGCGCGGGAATCGGCATGGCGACGCCGATTTTGACGCCGATTTCGCCCACGCCGGTTCCAATGGTTCGGCGTCAAACCGGCGTGGGCGAAAAATCGGCGCTCCGGTGGTGACGCCGACCATTGGAGACGGGGATTAGTCTCGTGTTGTGGCGTGTAAGAGCACAGTACCTATCTCAGAGCCCGCCACGTGATATTATTTTAATTTTCAGTGCTCAACTTAACGTCTTAGTATGGTCTGAGTTGTGCTCAAAAGCACGTGAATAATGTATGTGTTGTGGTTTGGCGGAACACCCGAATTCAAAATTAGTCTAATATTGGTGCCCAGAAGCACGTGAATAATGTATGTGTTAGGGTTTGGCGGAGCACACAAACTCCACATTAGTCCGATATTATTCTCTTACGGTAAGATCCTCACGATTTTACTCTGAGACACTTCCCGAAAGGCATCGACAACACATATATATTGCTTGCAACACTACTCATTCTCCCATCTCCCATCTCCCATGTGGGATGTGATTTGTATATCCTAACAGTATGTGCTTAACTTTTTCATATTAAAGAGTTGTTGATAGTACTAAAAAATACATGGATAATATAAATGTTCACTATTAAAAGATGTAAATAGTACTCTGAAGTATGTGAATAACGTAACTGGCCGGTGACGTTGATGCCCCAAACTATATTGTACATTTAATATTTGAATAAATTGATTTAGACATGGTATATTGGCATTTGAAAAAAAATCATTATAAATATAGGATCAAACACCAATCTTCACAATTCAAATCACAACATCCCAATCATCCATCAAACCCTAATTCATCACAATGATACTACTATTATCCATAACCCTCCCAATACTCTTGATTTTTTACCTCCTCCACAAAACCAAACCTCGGGAAAAAACCACTCTACCACCCGGCCCTCGGCCTCTCCCGTTAATCGGAAACCTCCACCAGCTCACCACGGCCCAGGCCCCACACATCTACCTCCACCACCTCTACAAAAAACACGGCCCCATCATCCACATGAAACTTGGCTCCATTCCTAGCATAGTAGTTTCCTCAGCCGAATTAGCCAAACAAGTAATGAAAATCCAAGATTTAGCCTTTTGCAGCAGACCAAAATTATTAGGGCAGCAAAAACTCTCCTACAAAAGCTCCGACATCGTCTTCACTCCCTACAACGAAGAATGGAGGGAGATGAAGAAGATCACACATATTCATCTCCTAAGCACCAATAAGGTCCAATCGTATCGCCCCATTCGCGAAGAAGAGATTGCTCGTATGATCACGAGGATCTCGGATTCAACCTTCTCCCCTCTCAGACAAGAAATAAATCTTAGCGAGGCGACCATGGCCGCTAGCATCCGCATGGTGTGCGGGATTGTGTTTGGGAAGAGGTACGAGGAGGAAGGGGTGGAGACGAAGAGGTTCCTTCAGATAACGAGGGGATTTAGCATGCTCACGAGCTCCTTCTTTGTGTCTGATTATTTTCCAGCGTTTGGTTTGGTTGATGAGATAAGCGGAAGAGTGAAGAGAGCTGATGCGATGTGCAAGGGCATGGATGAGTTCTATCAAGAGCTCATCGATGAGCATCTTGAATCGAGGAGGAAGAAGGAGATTAAGGATGAGGAAGATATGCTTGATGTGTTGATCAAGCTTAAAGAAGATGAGTCTTCTTCTAATGGTCTCACTTGGAATAACATCAAAGGGCTTCTAATGGTAAGCTTGTTTAAGTGTAATTTACAAAGTGGTATAACAATAATAACATGAGTTTTGATGAATAATTGGTAAATAAAGAGAAAGAAGAAAAAGTAATTGAAATATATAATGGATGGTATGACCCATAAATAATAAAGTAAATGAGAAGGAGAAAATTTTTTCATAAATAGATATGAACTATTTTTATAGGACGAACTAAAAAGAAAATTCATCCATAAAACGAGGGAAGTATATAGTTGCTCATTTTAATAATTTTGTTTGTCCCACTATAAGCGCAATATTAAATTTAGGCAAGTCAATTTAAAAAAAATTGTTTTTATTTATATTTTGATAGGCTACTTCAAATATGAGAGCCTAAAAATAATCATGCACCAGTGACAATGGGACAGATGAAGTACTCCGTTTCAATTTTCGAATTATATAAGATTTAAGATGAAATTATTGAGTACATTAAAGTAGAGAGAAAAAAAATAGTGAAGTGTTAAGCAAGTAGTGATAAAACAGAAATTAAGGGCACCCGCAACGCGTGCCGCCGGCGTTCCGCGTGCCGTTCCGCCGGAACGGTTTCGCCGCGGAACGTGTTGCGGCGCACCGTTCCGCTCCCATTCCGTTCCCATTCCGTTCCGCGTGCCAACGGCACAGAACGCGGCACGGCTTGTGCCGCCACGCGCTCGGGCGACGTGGCGCTCCCCGCTTCGTGCGTGCTTCCCACTCGCCGGCCCGCGAGTGGGACACGTCAGCGATGACGCAATAATTAATTTTTTTTAAAAAAATATATTTTTATAAAAAAAATTTTTTAAACGGTCATATTACCGTTTTTTTAACTTTTTTTTAATTTTTTTTATTTTTATTTTTATTTTCTTATTCTATAAATACACCTAATTTATTACATTTCACACACAACTACACATCTACTCTTCCTAAACCAACATCAATTCCTCTCCAATTTTCTATTTCAATCTCCTTCACAAAATGTCCGGCGACGGGAATTACGGCGGTGGCGGCTCCGGTGGGTGGGATCTCAACGCGTTCGGCGATTGGGAGACCATGTACAACACACTAGGTGGTTCCGGGTCATCGACGCCGGGCACCCAGGGGTCGGCGACGCCGGGTGGGTACCAACCACCCACTTTCGATGTGGATGCCTACGCTCGACCACCCGGCTCGCGGCTTTCTCAGGGTTTGTCCCAGATTCGGGAGGATATCCCCGTAGAACCCACCCAGGGAGGAAGCCGAGGCGGTGGAAGCTCTAGGGCTGCGTCTGAGGCACCCGAGGAGGAGGAGGAGGAACTGGAGGATCTGGGCCGGCATCCGTACAACAACGAAGAAACTAAGGCGGTGTACACCGCCTGGCTCACCATCTCGTACGATCCCATCGTCGGGAACCAACAAGCCGCCAAGTGCTTCTGGGAAAAGGTCCGTGATGTCTACCACCAGACTAAGCCAAAAGGGGCCAGGAAGCGCAAATATACAATGCTCCGTGCTCACTTTGGCCGAGTCGACTCACAGGTCAAAAAATTTTGAGGCATCTACGCGGCCGAAGCGGCGAACTACCAAAGCGGAGCTTCGGGCGCCGACATTCTGAGGGCGGCTTTGCGCGTCTTCTACCAGGACACCGGCCTACAGTTCAAATATGTTGATATTTGGCAGCTCGTCAAGGACGAGGAAAGGTGGGCCGGCGGTGTCCGCTCGAGCTCGGGCTCAACCTCAAAGCGCACGAAGCACACGGCGAGCGGCCGCTACTCGTCTGGTGACACCGGTGAGGCCAGCGAGGGTACACCGCAGGTGTTTGGGGGGTACGGGGGATCCAATGCCCGACGAATACGGGGGATCCAGCCGTGGGCGCCGTCGGCCGCAAGGGACGAAGGCGGCGAAGACGGCTAGAGCGAGGAAGGGCCGAGGCGAATCAAGCCAGTCGGCCTCGGGATCGGGCTCGCGGGGAGGCTCGGACACACTTATGGTGGCGTACATGACCGCCACAATGGCGGACACTTCCCGCTTCTCGTACGCCCAATTCACGGCCTGGTGGAACGGAATTGTGTATATGGCATCACAACTTGGCCTTCCGACTCCCCCTCAACCTCGACCGCCTCCGGAGGATGATTCGCCGGCGGAGTAGTTTTTTTATTTTCCCACGTTTAATTGTGTGTTTTTTATTTTGTGTTTTTTATGTTTTTGGAATTTTAATTGTGTGCTTTTTTTTATTTTTTTTAAGTTTAAGTTGAATTTTTTTTAATGTTGTGTGTTTTTTAATAAAGTGTGTTTGTTTTTTATTAAAGTGTGTTTATTTAAATTGAATTGGGTTGGAAATAAAAAAAAATGAAATTGAATGAATAGTAATTTAAGGAACGGTTAAGGAACGAAGGGTTGCAGGTTCCGTTCCTTAGTTAAGGAATGGAGTAAAAAAGTACAGTGGGGCCCTCAAATAGTGGTTTAAGGAACGGTATAGGAACGGTATAGAAACAGCGTTGTGGATGGCCTTATCGTAAATAAGAATATAGGATATCTTAGTTAGGTAGGATGGAGACTGCATGGGTAATAGTTTATATAAACGTCGATTATTTTCACCTACTATATTAGTTAGGTAGGATGGAGTAATAGTTTATAGCATATATTAAGATAATCGTTGAGTTAATTCCACCTACTAGCTAGAGTGTAAATAATTCAGTTGATTAGAATCTACAAATTATTAGAGTACATGATTTTAAAAGATAATTATAATGAAAATGTGTTACGAACTCTGAACTTAAAATCATGTCCCATTCATCACATAGCTAGAAACAAATAGGGCCTAAGCCATAACTTCAAAACAATATGTAAGTTATTGTAAATTAGAGAATTAAATACATATTCTATTATATTTTTTGCAGAATATGATTGTAGCTGCAACAGAAACAACTCCAGCGGTAACAATATGGACAATGACAGCTCTAATGAAAGCACCCAAAGCTATAAAGAAATTGCAAAACGAAATCCGAAGTTTGGTAGGAGAAAAGGGCAAAGTAGACGAAGACGATCTTCCCAAACTACCATATCTAAAAGCCGTAGTAAATGAGAGCATGAGGTTATACCCACCGGGCCCATTGCTTGTGCCAAGAGAGACATTGGAAGCATGCCTTCTTGATGGGTACAAAATCGAGCCTAAAACGAGGGTTTTTGTCAACGTATATGCTATAGGGAGAGATCCACTGTACTGGGAAATCCAGATGAGTTTGTTCCTGAGAGATTCTTGAACAGTGGAATCGACTCGAAAGGGCAGGATTTTGGGCTCGTTCCGTTTGGGTCGGGCAGGAGAATGTGCTCGGGGGTGTCAATGGGATTTTTGGCAACTGAGCTTATGGTGGCGAATTTGGTATATAGTTTTGATTGGGAATTGCCAAGAGGAATTCATGCTCAAGATTTGGATACAAATCCAACTAGTGGACTTGCTGTGCATAAGAAAAATGCCCTAATACTTGTGCCTAAGAGATACGGGCTTTAGTGTGTGTATGTGTGCGTATTTAATACTTGTGCCCTAATTTGTATATGCATCTTCAGTTTTACTAGTTAATAAAAGGGCTTGTGTGAGCATATTAAGATGCTTAGTGTGTGATGCAATTCCACCGATCGACATCGAAAATGGATTTATCGTCAACAGTCTTGGAATGACTAGAAAGTCACATTGGGCTTGCGATATGTATAGAAGGGCGAAATCATCATTTTATTATTTTTAGATATTTTTTTTATTTTTGTATTTTCATTTTATTCTGTTCTAAGTTGCTAGGATTTCTGGATCATATCTAAATAGTTAATAAATTCCGAGCTTTAAAAATTAGGATTTAGTGATTTCTCTATCAATTCGGTTACTTTTGTAGTATGTATGTTTGCATCAGTGTATTTTGATTGTCTTATTTATATATGCATGTGTTTAATGTGTGTGTGTGGACATCTTGAAGCTAAGTTTCACATTAATTGCTAATGTTTTCTACAAAAGAAGACACTACAAAAAAACTCTCTAATCAGCAAATTTTCGTATCTAGACACGGTTATTGACAGATAAAGTACCGACAGATCCGTCACTAACAAGCTTGTCACTAAAACGTTTTAGTGATGGATTTTTCCGTCACCAAAGTTACTAACCCACTCAATGAAGGAAAAAGTAGGTGGCTGCCATGTTAAGTCATATTAGTGACGGACTTATCTATTACTAATTAGTGACTGATGAATTTCATTCATTCATCTGTCGTTATTTTTGTATTGGCTTGCATAGGCACTGGCGGATCCAATTAATAACAAGGGTATCATTGCACCCCAAAATATGGATGTAGCCTAGTGGTAAAACAATCATTTCCTCACAGCAGCAACCCGTGTTTAATCCCTATATAGCGCATTTTTGGCTATTTCTCTCAAGTGCATTTATAAATATAGTCATTTATTATTTGTTTTCTCCTATACTCGACAGTAGGCACATAATAAAGCATGTATGGTTAAATATATGTTTATGATTTCTATAGAAAATATGATGCGTTTTATTTTTAGTTTAAATATTTCAAACTTTTTATAAATTTAAATAAATTCTTTGTTATATAAATATCTAAAAATTCCCAATTTAATAGCGATTTTTTTCAATTAATAACACTAATTTTTTTTATTTAATGAAATGACTTAATAGAAAAAAAATTGAGATAGCAAAAGAAAAAAGATCGATTGGATTTTACATTTTTAAGTCAATATAATTATTTATCGTACCCCCAATATGAAATTTCTGGATCCGCTATTGTGCATAGGCAATGTTAACTTTTTGAATTAACTAAAGGTAGAGCGACGAACGAATTAAAAAGGGTTTCACAATTACTCCCTCCGTCTCGCAATAGGAGTCCTATTTAGTAATGACACAGATTTAAAGAAATATAAAGAAAAGTGGGTTGAATAAGTTAGTGGAATATGAGTGACACTTATATATATTTTTTTAATTTTATAATAAAATGTGAGTAAAATAAGTTGGTGGAATGTAGGTTGAAGGCGGCGCCCGGAGCAGTGGTCAGTGGACGCGAAGGTTGAGGCGCCACTGCTTCTTCTCTCAATTAGGGATTTAGAAATTTTGGGAAAAGAGTGAGATTTGTGAAGAGAAAGAGGGAGATGGACTGATGAAATTGGGAGTATAATGTGTGAACCAAGAAGGAGAAATTGGCAAATTAGGGATTATGAGAGAAGAGGGATGACGCCATTTTTTTTTGTCCCTAAATTTGTGATGTTGAGTAAATGATGGAGCGGTCGATGGAGGTAGGGAGTTTGTATGTAGGGCCTGTTTTTATTTGTTTTTTTGGGCCAAAGGATTTAAATTTGTAGCTGGGCCTTAAGACTAATTTAATTGGGAGATGATGGGCTAAGCGTAATGGTCATGGTAGTATGTGAAGATCTAGTACTTGGGCCAAGAGAATTAGTGGACTTCAATAATTTATGTTGAAGATGTAATGAGACATTGGATTTTGTTTTCTAGAAAATAAGAGAAAGAATAAAATGATTATGCACTTGGGTGCATTCTTTTTTTCTAGAAAATAAGAGAAAGAATAAAATGATCATGCACTTAGAGTGCAATCACGTTTAAGTTATTTGGCTTTTTAAAGTCTAATTAAAGTATTACTTCATTTCTAAAGGGGCGTCTTCGCATGTCAATTAAACTCGGATTAAGGTTTTCCGATCAAGACTTAAACTTTTGAGGTGAGCATTTTTTTCTAAAATGTGAACTTGCCTTTTTAGCATGATTATGTGAAAATTTTGTTGTATATGTTTTTGTCATGCCATATTTTGTTTTATGGAATGCCTATCTACTTGGCTATACCAATTATGTTTAATCGAATTTGGGTTCTAGTATGGCCGCAAACCCTACTCGGACTATGGTACACATATGGGGATCGTGAATTGACTTTCAATTTGACCGGTCCAGTGACCGTCGTAGAATATGGCAACATTTTCGGTTCACATACGTTTCAGATATTTGATATTACAATCTTATGGGAGTTTAAATTTGCCCATTTTTTTTGTCTATGATATAAAAAGTGATATATTAGTTAGTACTTATTTTATGAGATCAGTATTAAACTATTAGGTTAGGAAAATACTGAAATTCGTGTGGACAAAACTGCAAATAAAATTGGAAGTATTAATCGTGGAAATCGTGATATTTAATAGTCAATCATATACTCCATGATAAATAAAAATAATACACAAAGCCAGCTGGAAGGATATATTATAACATTTATCTTTATTAAATTTTCTGGTAGCACATTTCGTGCCATGTGATTTTATACTATTTGTAGGCCACAAAAATCAAAATTGAACATAGTAACAGTGCCTGACCTTAGGGACGGGAATTAGTCCTTTAGGCCATCCGCAACGCTGTCACTTATCCGTTCATTAACCGTCCCTTAAATTATTATTCACAGGCCCCACTGTACTTTTTTACTCCATCTCTTAACTAAGGGACGAAACCTGCAACCCTCAATCTTTTATCCGTCCCTTAACCGTCTCTTAAATTACTATTCATTCAATTTCATTTTTTTTATTTCCAACAAATTCAATTAATAAAAAACACACTTCATTAAATAAAATAAAAATACAACTTAAAATTCTAAAAAAATTAAACACCTCATTAATAAAATCCTAAAAAAATTAAAAATACATAATTTAAATAAAAAAACATATTTTTTATGGTGGATTAATTTGTGGGAATGATTTGATGTTTATAGAAGTGATTGGAGGCTTAAAAAAATAAAAAAAAAATTAAAAATTTGCAAAAAAAACGCCTATAAACTGCTAGTATATTTTTTGGGATTTTTTTTAAAATTTTTGAATTTTTCCTAAATTTTTAAAAAAAACAAAAAAAAACATTTTTCCGGATTAAAACGACGCCCACTCGCGGGCGTCACGGACGAACCGGAGCTCGCCACGTCGCCAACGCGCGTGGCGAGACGTCTCGTGAGCTGTCCCTCCGGGGCGGGCGTTTCTCCGTGACGGGATGGAGATGGAAGGTTGCAACGCCGTCCCTTAACCATTCCGTCACTCCGGGACGAGATAAGTGACCGCTAAGGGACGCGTTGCAGAAGGCTTTAGTTGTCTGGTAGAAAGGATATTTTGAAAAATCAAATAAAAAAAATAAACGTAATAACATTTTGTAAGATTAGGCAAATAAAGAAAAGAAGTCTAGCAAGTTTCCGCAAATACTGAATGAATGTCATTTTACTAATACTAAGTTTTACTACAATAGCAATTAGTTAAGAGCATACACAACCAACCGGAAAAAGGGTCACGTCCGGTTTACAAGATGTTCCGGCACAATGTGGATGAAGGAGCTCACACGAAAGGGAAAGACAACGAGCTGCCTCGCCATGCACCTTTTTAACATTTTCTTAAAACAAAGTGCTACCACTTTTATTTTAGCCTTTTTCGTGTCAATTCGATATATTGCATTATCAAAAGGCCTAATATTAATAGAGTTGGAGTAGCTCATATATATTACTTGTAACACTACACATTTTCGGATGTGGGATGTGATTTATATCCTAACAGTATATCCTAAAGAGTTGTTGATAATATAAATGTTCATGTTCTTACTATTAAAGAATGCATGTAAATAGTACTCCCTCCGTCCCATAAAGATTGTCTTACTTTGACCGGGCACGAGTTTTAAGAAATGTAATGAAAAGTGAGTTGAAAAAGATAGCGAAATGTGGGTCCTACTTTTATACACTAGTTTTATAATAAAATGTGAGTAGGATTGAGTTAGTGGAATATGAGGTCCACTGCCAAAAATGGTAAAAAGTGAAATTGGACAAATTTTGTGGGACGGGTGGAAATGGAAAAATGAGACAATCTTTGTGGGGCGGAGGGAGTACTACCTTCGTCCCATTCAAAATGTCAACATTTCCTTTTTAATTTGTCTCATTCGAAATGCCCACTTTTTATATTTGGAAATGAATCCCTCTGTCATCTCTCTTCATTAAAATATTCAACTATCTTTTTTCCTCTCTACTGACTCTACCTAACAACTATTAAAATCTCGTGCTACTCAAGAATGTAGGTATATTAAGTGGGACGAAGGGGTAGAACTCAAAAGTCCGTGAATAGTGTAACCGACCATCGACATGGATGCCCAACAATTATTGTACATTTAATATTTGAATAAATTGTTTTACACATGGTATATTGGCATTTGAAAAAATATCATTACAAATACAGGTTCAAACACCAATCTTCACCATTCAATCCAACACATCCAATCATCCATCACAATGATACTACTATTATCCATAACCGTCCCAATACTCTTGATTTTCTACCTCCTCCACAAAACCAAAACTCGGGCAAAAACCACTCTGCCACCCGGCCCACCGCCTCTCCCGTTAATCGGAAACCTCCACCAGCTCGCCACGGCCCCGGACCCACATATCTACCTTCACCACCTCTCCAAAAAACACGGCCCCATCATCCACATGAAACTTGGCTCCATTCCTACCATAGTAGTTTCCTCACCCGAATTAGCCAAACAAGTAATGAAAATCCAAGATTTAGCCTTTTGCAGCAGACCAAAATTATTAGGGCTGCAAAAACTCTCCTACAACAGCTCCGACATCGGCTTCACACCATACAACAAAGAATGGCGGGAGATGAAGAAGATCACACGCATTCATCTCTTAAGCAGCAAAAAAGTCCAATCGTATCGCCCCATTCGCGAACAAGAGATTGCTCGTATGATCGCCAGGATCTCGGATTCAACCTCCTCCCCTCTCAGACAAGAAATAAATCTTAGCGAGGCAACCATGGCCGCTAGCATCAGCATGGTGTGCGGGATTGTGTTTGGGAAGAGGTACGAGGAGGGAGGGGCAGAAACGAAGAGGTTCCTTCAGATAACGAGGGGATTAAGCGTGCTCACGAGCTCCTTCTTTGTGTCTGACTATTTTCCCGCGTTTGGTTTGGTGGATGAGATAAGCGGAAGAGTGAAGAGAGCGGATGCGATGTGTAAAGGAATGGATGAATTCTATCAGGAGCTTATCGATGAGCACCTCGAATCGAGGAGGGAGAAGGAGATGAAGGAGGAGGAAGATATGCTTGGTGTGTTGATCAAGCTTAAAGAAGATGATTCTTCTTCTAATGGTCTCACTTGGAATAACATCAAAGCGCTTCTAATGGTAAATTAGTTTAAATGTAATTTACAATTGGTACAACATTACTCCCCCCGTCACATAGAAATTGACTATTTAGGGATAACGCGAGTTTTGATGCATAAATGGTAAGTAAAGAGAGAATAAAAAGTAATTGAAATAATATAGTGGATGATGAGACCCATAAATAATAAAGTAAATGAAAATGAGAATTTTTTTTTCCTATTTTATAGGACAAACATAAAAAATTTTCAGCTTATTTTTATGGCATGATAGAAAGTATATAGTTGCTCATTTTAATAAGTTTGTTTGTCCCACTATAAGCAATGATATTAAATTTAGGCACGTCAATTTAAAAAAATTGTTTTATTTATATTTAATAGGCTAATTCAAACATGAGAGCCTAAAAATCATGTCCCATTTAGTCACATAGCTAGAAACAAATAGGGCCGGCGCCTACGCCATAACTTCAAAACAATATGTAAGTAATTGTAAATTAGAGAATTAAATACATATTTTATTATATTTTTTGCAGAATATGATTGTAGCTGCAACAGAAACAACTCCAGCGGTAATAATCTGGACAATGACAGCTCTAATGAAAGCACCCAAAGCTATGAAGACATTGCAAAACGAAATCCGAAGTTTGGTAGGAGAAAAGGGCAAAGTAGACGAAGACGATATTCCCAAACTTCCATATCTAAAAGCCGTAGTAAATGAGAGCATGAGGTTATATCCACCGGGCCCTTTGCTTCTGCCAAGAGAGACAATGGAAGCATGCCTTCTTGATGGCTACAAAATCGAGCCGAAAACGAGGGTTTTTGTCAACGTATATGCTATTGGGAGAGATCCACGGTACTGGGAAAATCCAGATGAGTTCGTTCCTGAGAGATTCTTGAATAGCGGAATCGACTCGAAAGGGCAGGATTTTGGGCTCGTTCCGTTTGGGTCGGGCAGGAGAATGTGCTCGGGGGTGTCAATGGGATTTTTGGCAACTGAGCTTATGGTGGCGAATTTGGTATATAGTTTTGATTGGGAATTGCCAAGAGGAATTCATGCTCAAGATTTGGATACAAATCCAACTAGTGGACTTACAGCGCTTAAGAAAAATGCTCTAATACTTGTGCCTAAGAGATATGGGGTTTAGTGTGCATATTTGCATCTTATGTTGTACTAGTGTAATAAAAGGGCATGTGTGAGAATATTATGATGCTAGTGTGAGAATATTATGATGCTTAGTGTGCGATATGTATAGAAGGGCTAAATCGTCATTTTATAATTTTATCGTAAATGCATTTATTCTAAACAGTGTTGGAATGACTTGAAAGTCACATTGGGCTTGCGATACGTATAGAAGGGTGAAATCGTCATTTTCTTATTTTTGGATTTCTTTTTAAATTTTTGTATTTTCATTTTATTCTATTCTAAGTTGCTAGGATTTCTGGATTATTTCTAAATAGTAGGTTTCACTGTTTTGAAGTTTTTAATTTTATTGATAAATCTCGAGCTTAAGAAATTCGGATTTTGTGATTTCTCTATCAATTCGGTCATTATTTTTGTAGTACGCATGTTTGCATCAGTGTATTTTGTATGTCTTTTTTTTATATATGCGTGTGTTTAGTGTGTGTGTGCACATCTAGAAGTTTCACATTAATTGCTAATGTCTTCTACAAAAGAAGAGAGGAAAATGAGTTTCACTTTACTAATGTCTTCTACAAGAAGAGAGGAATTGCAAAGTGCAATTGATGATTCATGCATTGCATGGTAAGTTTATAGCGTTGTTTTAAAAAATAGCCTGATATTTAATTCATTGGTTAACTTTTAAGTTTATAGTAATTACTTAGAGTACCATATGATAAATTACAATTCTACATTTCATCATCAAACATGTACAAAGAGTACAAAGTATCATAGCATTATTTAATCTACTTTTACTGCTACCATACGCCACTTTCCAGTTCTAAATTTAAAAAGGAAATATTGTACTTATAATTTAGTAAAATTGCAAAAATGATCTTCTAACAATTTTGCTGTTCTTACACCGAAAATGCTGAAAACCTCAACTATAATAGAATGACCTAAAATCCGTATGGTGCTTGAGAAACGAACCGAGGAATCAAAGTCATGGTTAAAGCATATTGTTGACATTGTTTAGAGGGCGAAAAAGTACTTTTATTATTTTTCTGGATGTATTTTTAGTTTTATAATTTCCGTTTTATTCACTTTTGAGTTCCAAGAATTTACTAACTGCTTATAAATTGCTAGCGAGTTTCATTGTTTTGGGATCAATTTTGGTTCCTGGTGATAAATTTCGATTTTAAAAAAACTAAGATTTCTTGTTATCCCTACGATTTGGTCATTCTTATTAAATGCTTGCATTAGAAACCTAGAAGAATCATTAAAAATGTCACATGAAACAGATGTAACAAATTACTATCCATCAAGTCTTGCACGTAATACATATATGTCAATTCACACTATAATTATATAACTTGTAGTGCAATTAATGACTAACTCATATAATACATAGTATTAGGTAAAACATAAAGCACTATATATATATATAGGACCGAAATTATAAGCCACTATTCACTACCTATTCATCAAAATGATACTTCTATTATCATTAACTCTCCCAATAATCTTGATAATTTTCTACCTCCTACACAAAACCAAACAACCTCGTGCAATAACCACTCTACCACCTGGCCCGCCACAATTGCCACTGATCGGAAACCTCCACCAGCTCGGCATGGTGGCAGACCCACACATCTACTTCCACCAACTCTCCAAGAAATATGGCCCCATCATTCACATGAAACTAGGCTCTATCCCGCTCCTAGTAGTTTCCTCAGCCAAATTAGCCAAACAAGTACTTAAAATTCAAGATTTGGCATTTTGCAGTAGACCTAATTTATTAGGGCAGCAAAAACTATCCTACAACAGCTGCGACGTCGCCTTCACGCCATACAACGAGCAATGGAGGGAGATGAAAAAGACGACGCGCATTCATCTGCTAAGCAACAAAAGGGTTCAATCTTATCGCCCCATACGCGAGCAAGAGATCGCTCACATGATCACGACCATCTCAACCTATTCCTCTCTCGGCCAAGAATTGAATTTGAGCGAGGTGGCCATGGCAGCCAGCATCCACATGGTATGTGGAATTGTGTTTGGGAAGAGGTACGAGGAGGGTTGGCCGGAGGTGAAGAGATTCCTTCAGATTCTTGAGGAATATGAAGTGCTTGCGAACTCTTTCTTTGTCTCTGATTACCTTCCCATGTTTGGTTTGGTGGATAAGATAAGCGGAAGAGTGAAGAGAGCGGATGTGATGTGTAAGGGCATGGATGAGTTCTATCAAGAGCTCATCGACGAGCACCTTGACTCGAGGAGGATGAAGAAGAAGATGGAAGAGGTGGAAGATATGCTTGATGTGTTGATCAACCTAAAAAATGATGAGTCTTCTTCAAGTGGTATCACTTGGGAAATCATCAAAGCCCTTCTAATGGTAAGCTTTTTTTTTAAAAAAAAATTTATACTACCTCTTTCCCTTTGTAAGCGACATATTCGATTCGGTCCATTCACTTTTTTTGTGTAAGACGCTTTCTATTTTCGAACAGACCACTTATAATAGGATAACTTAAAGTCAAATACATTTCACTTATAATTAATGGCATGATTCATGAATTATGAGAGTAATAGTTTGTGCCGAATTTAAAGTTTGTGATATTTTAGACCACTTTTAGAATTTGTGGAAAATACTAGAATTGTGCTAACATTCATTATCTTAAATAAACGTTGCATTATTTCCACTCAATAACCGTTGAAAGATAGAAAATTTTTCTAACTCAGTTATTGGGTTATAATAACTATAAGGTTTGTCTGATTCTATAAATTATTTCATGACTTAAAAGAAAAAGTTGACTATTTATATTTTAAAAAGGTTACTAGTTACAGGATCGGCAAAATTCTTGATTTATTTATTCCTATTAATCACATAGCTAGATACATAAAAAAAATATACTCCATAATCTCAAAACCCTATATACAAATCGTAAATTACAGAATCTTTTATCTAAATCAGACCATTTTTACCTTCATATAAATCAGTCTTCTTCTTGTTTTTTTCTAGGATATGATCCTAGCTTCAGCAGGAATAATTCCATCTGCAACTATTTGGACAATGACAGCTCTAATCAAAGCACCCAAAGTAATGGAGAAATTGCAACACGATATCCGAAGTGTAGTAGGAAAAAAGGGCAAAGTAGACGAAGATGATCTTCCCAAACTTCCATATCTGAAAGCCGTGATAAATGAGAGTTTGAGATTGTACCCACCGGGCCCCTTGCTTTTACCAAGAGAAACAATGGATGCAACCATTCTAGATGGCTATGAAATCGGGCCAAAAACAATGGTTTTTGTTAACGCATATGCAGTAGGAAGAGATCCCGAGTACTGGGAAAATCCAGATGAGTTCATTCCTGAGAGATTCTTGAATAGTAATATTAACTCGAAAGGCCAAGACTTTGGGCTCATTCCATTTGGTTCGGGCCGAAGAATATGCCCTGGCATGTCGATTGGATATTTGACAACTGAGCTTATGGTTGCAAATTTGGTGTATAGTTTTGATTGGGAATTGCCTAAAGGAATTCTTGCACAAGACTTGGATACAAATCCAATTGGTGGACTAGTTGTGCATAAGAAAAATGCCCTAATACTTGTGCCTAAATTTTATGGTGTGTAGTGTGTATGTGTGTGTGTGTGTGTGTGCATCTTTTATTTCTACTTATATTAATAAAAGGGGATGTGAAATTATTTTGATGTTTAGTGTGTTTGTGTGTCCGGCGCGGAATCAGAATTTACTTTGTAAAAATTATATATTTGAATTTCAAAAGAATAATTTTCATATATTTTTGTAATGTCAGAGCATTTTCACAACAAAACACTCTTAAATACAAAATTTTAAAATATTATACTATGAAACTGATGGAGAAATGAAATAAATCTTAGTTTCTTGCAAACTTAATGTATCTGAATATTGAACTGAATATAAATAAAAAAATCCATTATTTATAATTGGTCCAAAAACCCTAGGTACTTAAAAACAACCAAAATTGAAATATGTAAAATCAAATTAAATCTAGAAAAACGATGTCTAGTGGCCAAAATCATGACATACCAATAATCTCTTGGTAATCTCACCAAAAATCATCTATAATCATGTTTAGTAACGAATTAATTACGATGATAACATCATCGGTAATATTTAACGTAAATTTTACAGACGGTCAGCCAATGTGTTCCGAAAGCTGACAACGGCTGGGCAAGTTTACTAACTAATTATATTAGCCGGTAATTACCATTAGTATCTTCAACATTTATCACACTGTCATTCAAATACTCTAATTTTCAATAGCTCCAAGTTGATTGTCTATAACACGTGAAACCTGAAAAATACTGTAAAATATGCCACATGAAACAGATGTAGGACATTACTATCTATGAAGTCTTGCACGTTATACAACTATGTCACTTCGGACTGCAATTATATAACTTGTATTGCAATTAATGACTAACTCCTAGTATTTTTATGAACATGTATAACATGCAAATTGGAGATCTTACATCAAAATCCTACTTGGATATTTTGCATGATAATAATGATACTTTTCGTAGAACAACGCATTTGAATTTTGAGTATATTAAATTTACCTCGTTTTAAATACAATAAAACTAAGCAGTCGCATCATAGTTTGCCACACAAGTGTATTTCCTTACATATTAATAAATACATAGCAATAAATCTATAATTCTAATTCATTCAAATTGTACTAACACATGCATACGATCTCCCATCAATTCTGAATAAAAATTATGACAATTGAATTTTTTTCTCCATTATTCCCACAAAATTATTTAGAGACAAAAATTAAACAATTGTTTTATTGTTCTATTATAAGATCTAAATTTTGAAAACTGAAATCTAAAAAGTATATTGGCAAATTTGTATATGTACCATCCCTACTAATAGGTGCAAAAACATTATAAATATAGGACCAAAGCAACAAATTCCATCCCACAACTTATCCATCAAACCCTCATTCATCACATTGTTACTACTATTATCCATAACTCTCCCAATAATCTTGCTTTTCTACACCCTCCACAAAACCAAACTTCACGCAGTAACCACTCTACCACCTGGCCAGCCACCTCTGCCGCTGATCGGAAACTTCCACCAACTCGGCAGGGCGGCAGAGCCACACATTTACCTTCACCAACTCTCAAAAAAATACGGCCCCATCATCCACATGAAACTAGCCTCTAGACCACCCCTCCTAGTAATCTCCTCAGCCAAATTAGCCAAACAAGTACTTAAAATTCAAGATTTGGCATTTTGCAGTAGACCTAATTACCTAGGGCAGCAGAAACTGTCCTACAACAGCTCGGACGCCGCGTTCACGCCTTACAACGATGATTGGAAGGAGATAAGAAAGATGACACACATTCATCTCTTCAGCAACAAAAGGGTTCAATCTTATCGCCCTGTCCGCGAAGAAGAGATCTCTCGCATGATCACGGGGATCTCTTCTTCAGCCTCCGGTGAAGTGAATTTGAACGTGGTGGTCATGGCCACCGGCATCCATATTCTATGCGGGATCACTTTTGGGAAGAGGCTATACGCGGAGGAATGGTCGGATACGAAGAGGTTCCTTGAGTTTCTGAAGGGTTTCGACTCGCTAGCGACCTCCTTCTTTGTGTCTGATTACTTTCCCGCGTTTGGTTTGGTGGATTGGATAAGTGGAAAGTTGAAGAGGGCTGATTCGATATTTAAGGGTATGGATTAGTTCTATCACGAGCGCATCGACGAGCACCTCGAGTCGAGGAGGGTGAAGGAGGTCAAAGAGGTGGAAGATATGGTGGCTGTGTTGATGAAGCTTAAAAATGATGATGAGTCTTCTTCGAGTGGTATCACTTTGAAAAACATCAAAGCCCTTCTAATGGTAAGATTCAATTAAATGTTTTAAAATCACTCTCTCCTATTTTAAACAACATATATTATTGGACATGTCACAGATGACAATATGACATACATGAAGTACTATTAGTTTGTTAATTTTAGAGTGTAAATTTGATGACAAAATAAACAGAATTTCGGCGTCGTACACAATTTCCCCCCATACCTAACTGAATGTGACAATTGAGAAAAATGTTAGAATTATGATGTAATTAAAGTTGCATAATTGACCAAATTTCGTGTTTTTTCAGCAAGTTACCCTCTTTATGTATGTATAAATAAAAATAATTAATTATATTTTTTTTGGTAGAATATGATCCTAGCTTCAGCAGAAACAACTCCAGCTGCAGTTGTCTGGACAATGACAGCTCTAATCAAAGCACCCAAAGTAATGGAGAAACAGCAAAACAAAATTAGAAGTTTGGTTGGAAAAAGGGCAAAGTAGATGAAGATGATTTGCCCAAACTTCCATATCTAAAAGCTGTAATAAATGAGAGTTTGAGGTTATTCCCTCCAGTTCCACTTCTGATACCAAGAGAATCAATGGAGACAAGCATTCTAGATGGCTACGAAATCCGGCCGAAAACATTGGTTTATGTTAACGCATATGCTGTAGGGCGAGATCCCGAGTGTTGGGAAAATCCAGATGAGTTCTTTCCTAAGAGATTCTTGAATAGTGGAATAGACTATAAAGGGTAAGATTTTGGGCTCATTCCTTTTGGGTTTCGAAGAATGTGCCCAGGCATGTCGATGGGATATTTGACAACCGAGCTTATGGTTGCAAATTTGGTGTATAGTTTTGATTGGGAATTGCCTAAAGGAGTACTTGCACAAGATGTGGATACAGATGCAACGAAAGGACTTGCAGTGTTTAAGAAAAATCCCCTTCTACTTGTGGCTAAAAAATTTTAGGGTTTTGTGTGTGGGGGGGGGGGGTTGTTGTTATCAAATATATTGCGTATTCTGTTTTTAATAAAAGGGCATGTGTGAAATTGTAGTGTTGTGATGTTACAATCGATGTCGAAGTCAACGAACCAAGAGAAAATGGAAAATAAGTTCGTATTAACCCTAGTTTCCAAAGTCTCGATTTATTCTTGAAATAAAAGTTGGATCTTGAAAAAGGTTTTTTCGCGGTGTTTATAGGCTCTAAACCCTAAACCTAAGTAACTTAATACAAAAATATGAAAAATGGTAAAATATCGGATGCAGTAAATTGACGTTGTGTGAATTTGAAGGCATTCTGAGATACTGGAATTTTTCGTGGAAAAACTGCATGTACAATTAGAGAAATAACATTACCAACACTATTCAATCAATGCCTTGAACTTTGCTTTTGAGATGCAAGTTACATTTTACACTAACATTATGAGTAAATTGCAAATTCGTCAAATTACATATACCAAGAAAGTAGAAATTTTACCATAGTAATCTTATTAATTATAATAATAAATGTATATATACAACTAATTCTCACGATCCAAAAAATAGAAAAAAAAAGTAAAATAGGAATAATGTTATAATTATATTATCATTTTTTGTAAAAAAAAAAGTGTCACTCACAAAATAAATTAATATCAGAAAAAGAGGTACAGTTTCTTGTATCACTTGTACATAATTTTCTCATAAATATGGTAATTATTTTGTAAAATTGCTATGATTACAATATCGATTTAGCCAATAATTGCACTCAGTGTAATCAAATAATAACTAATTTAATATGATAACTCGTCAACTAGTATATAAAAAATATCAGTACAATGACATGAGTATGTCAACTATGTTTTTGTGTTGACATTTGTATATTTATATTTAAATGTCAACACAAAGACATAATTGACATATTCATGTCATTGTGTTGACATATTCATGTTAAATATATTCAATTGACGAATTATCACAGTTATTACATTAAGCTAGTTATTATCCTAATGCAACCATGATTGCATAGGGTCGACGAACAAAACTTCTATTAAATGACAAGTCAATCTCTTTAATACTACATTATAAGTAATATTTGTTGGTTAGCATTAATTTAAAATCAATTCTTCTGCTAAACGTCTTAACCATCCAACTTTACAAATCATATATTATGAATCCTGATTGAACAGTCCTACCAATATGCATATCAAATTTATATAGGCTCAATCAAATGAGTTATACAATCTAGGAGGATGTATTCATTTCCTTTTTGTATCTTTTGTTCTATTGTTCTTTTTAATCTCAGCACCACGATTTTGTCATCCGACGGTTAGATTGATGCCACGTGTCATTTAATAATGCAGATTTTCAGTTGAATAATGCACACCGACTAATAATGCACCATTATAGTGTAATAATGCAGATTTTCAGTTGAATAATGCACACCGACTAATAATGCAAATTTTTCGTCAAATAATGCAGATCATCACAACCATCCAATTCAAGGATCCAAGGCCTATGATTAAAAAGAACATTGGACTGAAAAACTGCGAAGGACATTAACACACCACCTGCTTTATATTATTAAATTTTTCTGCAAATTATTGATCTTATTTGTCCTTTCTTCTATTTTATTTTCTATATTTGAAAAGGACGACAAATCATGGTTGATCTATAGTTTGTCATGCAACTAAAAGAACTTAGTCGTGATGAAATTCGGATTTGTTCGTAATAATCCATGATAGTAGGGTTTGTCGATGAAATATTTTGGTAAAGTTGTATCTGATATATTACATGTACGCGACCTGACGTGACATAATTGCAAACAATTACTAGTAATTTAACTATAATTCATGGTTTTCGGACAATTGTCCTAAATTATAACATACTATATATGTCACGCCAAAGCTTTCTTCTCTACTATTTTCACTAATTTATAAATAAAAATTATAAATATAGGACCAAAACAACAAGTTCCATCCCACCACTCATCCATTAAACCCTCATTAATTCATCACAATGATACTACTACTATCCATAAATCTCCCTACAATCTTGATTTTCTACATCCTCCACAAAACCAAACCTCAGACAGTAACCACTCTACCACCCGGCCCGCCGCCTTTGCCACTGATCGGAAACATCCATCAGCTCGGCAGGGCGGCAGAGCCACACATTTACCTCCACCACCTCTCCAAGAAATACGGCCCCATCATCCACATGAAACTAGCCTCCAGACCTCTCCTAGTAATATCCTCAGCCAAATTAGCCAAACAAGTACTAAAAATCCAAGATTTGGCCTTTTGCAGTACACCTAATTTCCTAGGGCAGCAAAAACTCTCCTACAACAGCTCCGACGTTGCATTCACACCGTTCAACGAACATTGGAAGGAAATACGAAAGACGACACAGATTCATCTATTAGGCAACAAAAGGGTTCAATCTTATCGCCATGTTCGCGAAGAGGAGATCTCTCGCATGATCACGGAGATCTATTCTTCCACCTCCGAAGAAGTGGATTTGAGCGAGGTGGTCTTGTCCACCGGCATCCGTATTCTATGTAGGATCACTTTTGGGAAGAGGTACGAGGAGGGAGGGTCGGAGAGGAAGGTATTCCATCGTATTCTTCGGGGGTTTGATGCGCTCGCAACCGTTTTCTTTGTGTCTAATTACTTTCCCGCGTTTGGTTTGGTGGATAAGATAAGTGGGAGAGTGAAGAGAGCTGATGTGATGTGTAAGGCCATGGATTCGTTCTATCAGGAGCTCATCGACGAACACCTCGAATCGAAGAAGATCAAAGATGAGGAGGAAGATATGCTTGCTGTGTTGATGAAGCTTAAAAATGATGATGAGTCTTCTAGTGGTCTCACTTGGGATAAGATCAAAGCGCTTCTAATGGTAAGCTTGGTTTAAGTGTAGAGTTAGTTAAAGTCACTATTAACAGCATAAAACAGTACTATAGTTATAGCATTATGATACGGTCCTACAACGAACTGACCCTGAGACGGCAGAGGACGAACGAACTGACCCTGAGCCGGCAGAGGACGAGTCGCCGGAGTTAGATTCGGGTGGAAGAGCGCAAGAGGAGCAGCAGCCGCCTCAGTCCATCGCAGCGACGAAGCCTGCGAGGAACAGAAGGCCGCCGGAGAGACTTGGCGAATTTGTTCCCAAATAAGAGTCTTGGAGTCGTGTTTTTTCTTTTTGTTATTTTTATTCGTTATTTTTATTTCTAGAATATTGGCTTGTTATTATTTATTTTTGCAATTGAGTCGAGCGTAATTATAAGCTCCGTCGGGTTTTCTTGTTGATTCTTTCCCGATGTTAGGATTAGGTCGAACCAAACCTAGGGTCCATAGAATATAAATAGGGATATTTTGTTCATAACCAAGGAATGAATAAAAATATTATTTGCCCAACATATCGTTGACAATTGAAAACCTAGGCGACGAACTGCCCGACGGGAACGAATTCCCGCGCACAGTCGATCACCTCAAGCCGCCGACCCGATCACGGGCGCCGGATATTACCTTTCTGCCGTCAACTGCAGTTGCCGGCTGGTTGAGGGGGAAAAGCCCTTAACACATTATCTTTGAACTACTAATAACGTGAACCCCACAATCCACTACCACTATTTCCACTACTTTCCCCCTTTCTCTATCTCTCTCTTACATTATCAATTGCACATTAAAACTCGTGCCGTATACAACTTTGTCAATTTTTGAGGACGGAAGAAGTATAAAAGTAGGACTAAAACCTACAAAGTCAAACAATTTTTAAACTTGATGGACGGAGGGAGTGTGACATTTAGACACAGTATACCCTACTACCCACCGCTACTGAATATAGAAAAATCAATTAGTCCAATCAAAATATAGAAGATGAGTTTGCTCCTGAGAGATTCTTGAATAGTGGAATAGACTCGAAAGGGCAAGATTTCGGGCTCGTTCCTTTTGGGTCGGGTCGAAGAATCTGCCCTGGCTTGTCGATGGGGTATTTGACAACAGAGCTTATGGTTGCGAATTTGGTGTATAGTTTTGATTGGGAATTGCCTAAAGGAATTCTTGCACAAGATGTTGATACAGATGCAACAAAAGGACTTGCAGTGTGTAAGAAAACCCCCCTTCTACTTGTGCCTAAAATTATTAGGTTTTGTGTGTGTGTGTGTGTGTGGATTAAATTTGTTGTTATCTAATGTATTGCATATACTGTTTTTAATAAAAGGCCATGTGTGAAATCATGTTTTTCATAAAATAAAGGTTTTTCTAAGGTGTTAATATATAGGCCCTAAAATTTTTTACAGGAACTCTAAGCGACTTGAAACAAAATTATGAAAATAGTAAAATATCGGAAATAGTAAATTGACATTATGTGAATTTTAAGTCATTCCAAGATACTGAACTTTTACGTGGAAAAACTGCATTAACAATTTAGAGAAATAATATTACCAACAATATTCAGTTAATGCTTTCAACCTAGTTTTTAAGATGCAGGTTACATATTATGACACTATGATGTAAATTGACTTATTTGTCAAATTACATATACCAAGAAGGAAGAAATTTTACCCTAATAATCATAGTAATGATCATAATAAATGTGTATATACAAATAATTCTCAAATTCCAAAAAATAGATAAAAACAGGAATAATGTCATAATTATATTCTCATTTTCTTAAATTCGGCACTCACAAAATAAATATCAAAATAGTTAATAACAAAAAAAGGGGGCGGTTTCTTGTATCACTTGTTCAAAAATTTCTCATAAATATGGTTATTATCTTTAATTTAACATAGTTGTTAACAATATTGATCATTATATATTTTGAAACACTTTTCACCAACTAATAGCCAATAATTTGCATAGGGTCGATCGACAAAACTTCTTTTATACGAATGTATATATTACTTCTTAAATTACAAATCAATCACAATCTCTTTAGCATATTATACAGTAATATTTGTTGGTTTGCATTAATTTAAAATCAATTCTTCTGCTAAACGTCTTAAACATCCAGCTTTACAAATCTTATTTTATGAATCCTGATTAAGCAGTCTTACCACTGTGCATATCAAATATATCTAGGCTCAATTATTTTATACAATTTGCGTTATTTTATTAAATTGATCTGCAATTTATTGATCTTGTTTGTCCTTTCTTGTTCTACTTTATTTTCTATATTTGAAAAGGACAAGTTATGGCTGATCTGACACGCATTGATTAAATAGAGAATAAAATAAAATTATGAAATTTGAATAGATTTTAAAATTCGCAGTGATCAATGTTAAAGAAATTGTGAAATTGTAATTTGATAACCGGAGATACCATACTTGGACGTTACTGCTTATTAGTTAAACGATGCAATCAATTCATAAAGGAAATTAACAAGCCGTTTCATCAAAAACTGTAAAAAAAAAAGGTTAAATATTAGTCTTCCGTGCAACTAAAAAAACAAGTCTTAAAAACCACAAAATTTGGTTTTGTACGCAATAATCGACGATGTCCCACCTTACCGACCTACATTTTAATATAAATATTAATTTCCATATAACGTATTTCACTATTTTACTAAGATTTCACTATTTTTCGGGTACTTCTCCCTAAAATAAAACGTATTTCACTCCAAACTTCATCGCTTTCTTATCCACTATATATAACTAGAATAGAAGTCAAAGCAAAATAAGCACAAATCAGAAAAAAAAATGACATCCCTCTCACCAATTCCTACATATGAAGATCTCAAGATAAAAATCCATGAATCCTCATTAGTTTCCCCATCACAAAAAACACCAAGAAAATCGATCTACTTGTCCAACATTGACCAGATTCTGAATTACAACATCCCAACTGCCCATTTCTTCAAGAGAAATCCAGATTTCCCCTATGAAAACGTTGCTAAAAAGCTCAAAATCGCACTTCAAAAAGTGCTGGTTCCTTACGATTTTATGGCGGGAAGGCTGGAATTGAACATCCAAACAGGCCGTCTAGAGGTAGACTGCAACGTGGCCGGGGTCGGATTTGTCGTCGCTTCTTCTGAATTTTCACTAGAGGAGATGGGGGATTTTTTGGTCCATCCGAACTTGGGATATAGGCAACTTGCTGTTGAAAAGTTGGAGAATTTGGGTCATGATGTTGATCAGCCTCTGTGTGCTTTTCAGGTATGTGTGTGTTTTAATTTGTTCTATGCGTCGGTACTATTTTCATGTTACATCTCGTATTTTAATTAAGTTGTTACGGTATCGTTACATTTTCATGATACATCTCAAGAGCGCCCGTTGTATAGAATAAATGTGTGATTATCTGCTGGAAAGTTCGTTGGAGACTAGGAGGTTTTACCCACCGTCTGTCAGTATTTACCGAGGGATTAGGTATTCGTCAGTAATATAGGTTTTCTTAGTGTGAGTATGTGTATTTTATTTAGTGAAATTGAGTTATTTTATTTTTATTTGTGTTGAAATTAGCCTAAATTGAAGACCAAAGTTGAACATATGCATAGTATTATTATATATTTTAAACGTTTAAAAATATAAAGCTAGGGATCCAATCTAGAGAGACATGTTGTCATATGAATCATGTATGGAAACCAAATTACTGTATACAGAAGAATAAATAATGGATGTCATATCATTTATCACATGTAGTGTTTTTTTATTTATGTCTGACTGATCCTGTTTACATCCCATGTTCCACCTTACCGACCTACATTTTTTATATGAATATTAAGTTCCATATAACAATGTGTGCACGACAAGTATTTAATCTTTAGTGAGTGGAGTATGTTTTAATTTTTTTTAATTTTTTTTGATAAATTAGTGTGTTTTAATATCACCTAATTAATTATGTTAATTAATTATGTACTCTTTTGGTATATATAGATCACATCATTCAAGTGTGGTGGATTTGCAATAGGCATGTCTACTAATCACATCCTACTCGATGGCATGGGCGCCAAGGCATTCATGGAAAACCTAGCCTCTCAGGCTTTCGACGACGGCCCGTTGGTCGTTGTCCCTTGCAACGACCGCCACCTCCTCGCTGCCAGATTTCCACCTCAAGTGGTGTTCCCCCACCACGAATACCTAGCTCTTAATCTCCTAACCGGAGAAGGCTCTGGCCCACCTGTGTACGACTGTGAACGAGAAATATTAAATTTTCGAATTTTCAAATTGAGCCCTACTAACATATCTAACATGAAAGTCAAGGCGAAAAACACAACTAATGAAAAAGCAAAAATTAGCACATTTAAGGTTGCGGCGGCGCTTATGTGGCAGTGCCACGCCTTTTCGGGCGACATAGGGCATGGAAAGGAAGAAAAGTCAACTATTTTGACTTCTATCAACTTAAGGTCAAGGGTAATCCCAAATCTGGCACCTTCATATAGTGGCAATGGAGTGTTGCCAATAGGGATTTCAACCACATTCGAGGATCTTGAAAAAGGGTCTTTTTCGAGATTAGTAGAGCTCATCTCAAATAGGCTAGATGATATGACAGAAGAATATGCCAAATCGGCTTTTGATTGGCTCGAGGTGCACCGTGGGCTTCCCCATGGGGATTATCTTATAGCGTCATGGATAGGGTTAGGGTTTGATGAAGTCGAGTACCCGTGGGGGAATCCAATTTATTGCTGCCCCGTTGTGAACCATAGGAAGGATATATGTTGGGTTTTCCGTGACGCGACTGACGACGGGGTTGCCGTGATGGTGGCGTTGCCGGCGGAGGAGATGGTGCGATTTGAGGCACTCTTTTATGAATTCTTTCGATGATTGGAAAGGTAAATTGATGCGATGTCGGTTTGTTACTTTATGTCCTTGTGATATTTGTTGTTGTTGTTTTGTAACATTGAAAATGGTACATTTTTTAAGGAATTATTATTGTGCATGCTTTATATATAGAAAAAATTATTTTAAACTTACTTTGGATTATATTGATTCTTATAAAATTTTTACTTAGTTCTCTTAATTAGAGGTAGAGAAAAATAAAATTAATTAATCTGAATTAGTGATTATTCTTGTAAAAGCTTCACATATTGATATTAGTGAATATTATTTTCTTCATATTAAGATTTCTCAACGAAATTGTGGAAACTTGGTACTGTGTATTAAGGACCTTAATTAAGGCAAGGTTGTTGGGTATTAATTACTTTCTTACATTTATATAAGTGGCATACTGCAATATTTTCACGTGCAAGTATTAGAGTAATAGAGCGTGTAGATTATAATATAGACTTAAGTATATAGGTTTGTCTATGTTTTTCAGACATCCAGCTGGTTTTCATAAATGATAATACGACTTCATAAATGATAGTATGACAATGAAACGTAGTTTAGTTGGTAGTTTAGTAGTTGGTAACATGTTTTAGTTGGTAGTTTAGTAGTAGTTGGTAAAATGTTTTTAACATGTTTTTAGTCGTCACGGTATAAATGATGAATAATTATTGATTTCTATTTTAATTTAATACTTTTTTAATAAAAAGTCATTTATTATTATATGGAGTATATACTTTCTCCTATTTACTTATAGTATTAACTCCTTTTATTATCAAAATAAATATGAATATTACTTATTAAATCATTGAATTTAATGATCTAACAAATATAAATAACACATGTGATCGCTAATATTCAATTATTAAATTAAAAGCTTGAGAATATGTATAATGTTCCATATTTTTTTATAGTATGATATATGCAAGCTATAATTAAGCTAGATTTATATGGTTTCGATATCTAATGTGATTCTTTTTTTATCTTATTTTCTTACTGCAATTCATACGAATTGTTCGTAATCAACTTATATTTCTTAGTTTGTGTTTTTATTTTTTCCATAAAAAAGTTAAGAATTGTATCATCAATATTTATTTTGTATTCGTTGATTTTTGCATCATAATTTTGTTAATTTGTCATCATATTGTTACACATTAATCTTCATTATATACATAATAGTACTACTAAATATAAATATATGCTTGCATTAATTGGCGATATTATTGCATATATTAATTTTATTTTTATTTATTAGCCTTTGTCGACTTCGAATTCGACAAATGAATATACTAGCACAAAATCCAATATAACAGGAGGGCAAAAATTGTCTTCGACCGCTGGCAACCAGGCACCATTTTATCTTGGTTTCTTGGAAACGTCAAAATACTTTATATATTTCATGTATTTAATTTTCACATTAAATAACAATGCCAAAGTGTGAAAATAAGGAAATAATTAAACTCGAGATGTCGTTGTCTATGATTAGGTAGATGATTGTGTGTGTGTGTGTGTGTGTTTTGTTTCAAAATAGGCAGGATGATTTCTATAGAAAGTATCCACAATAACACAATAGATATATAGTGATTTCGTGGCATGCTTCACAATATTTTACACTTACTATTTAGTCGACGAATATTATGATAAGTTTTAATTAAGCTAATTAGTTGACCGCAGATACAAAAATGTTATTGTTGAAAATATGGCTAAGCAAAGTCAATGCGTGTGGATGGGATGCATGGAGCTTAATGTAGACTACACAACATCAAGGAGAGTTCAAAAAGTGGTTGAACTACTAGCCGTTAGTTAGTTAGTAGTAACCGATTCTTGAAGTGAAGTCTTCTTCACTTGTTTTCTTTCTTGATTGTGTATAAATAGAAGAGTTAGTTAGTTGATGAAGTGAGAGCTTCATTTTGATAGAGTGAAAACACTTCTTGATTCATTGAATAAGATTTGGTCTTCTCTCTCACATTCATACTACTTTTTCTTCTCGGTTCTTGCTTCATTGATCATTCATAGCTGTGAAAAATGGAGAAGAAGATGATGGATAAATCTCCATTGAAGAAGAATGAAGGAAAAATGCAAATGAAAAGCTTGAAGAAGAGAGAGAACGAAAGGAGAGAGTTTTTCATTATTGACTACATTTTTAACAAAGTGGTTACAAAAATACAATAAAAGCCATTTATATAGGCTGATAAAAGTAAGAAAATACCTATCTAATTTTTCAATTTTAACAATAGCTATTGCTTTTACAACAATTGGCGTCGTCTGTGGGAATCGATCAAGAAGCAGTTAAAGATGGCCGCGCGCATGGAGGCTGAGAAATTTACTGGCAAAAACGACTACAGCTTATGGAAAATGAAGATGAGAGCAATGCTGATCCAACAAGGGCTTGCGGCTGTGATTGCTCTGGCAAACCCTGCGAATAAAGGGAAGGAGCATGCCCTTGATGAGAAGGCTCAGGCAAAGCTTGATGAGATGCAATTGAAGGCTCACAACGTTGTCATTCTATGCCTTGCTGATAAGGTTTTGAGGGAAGTTCAAAGTGAGACTACAACGGCTGGAATCTTGGCTAAACTGGACAAGGTTTATATGGACAAGTCTCTTGCTAATCGCCTCTACATGAAGAGGAGGCTTTATTCATGAAGCTTCTCTGAAGATAGGTCCATAATGGAGTTGTTAGAAGATTTTTCCAAGGCAGTTGATGATCTTGAGGCCATTGATGTCAAGATCAGTGATGAGGACAAGGCCATCCTTGTTCTTAATGCTCTGCCTAATTCCTATGGTCAGATGCGTGATGCAATCTTGTATGGGAGAGATAAGGTGATCTCCTTGGCTAAGGTGCATGCTGCACTTATGGCAAAGGAGTTACAGAAGAGTGCACCTCGAAAACAAGATTCTCAACCAGAATCTCTAAATATCAAGAGATTCAGCAAGAAGAAGTTTAAGAAGAAAGGTGAGGAACCAAGGGCTGAGAATATTGGGATCAAGGAGACTCGGAGCTGCCATTGGTGTAAGAAGCCTGGGCATTTAAAACGTAATTGTTATGCATATAAGAAGAAGCAGGCAACAGAGGTTGTGTCTCACTCCAATGTGGTCAGTGCTGATGCTGATGGGACACATGAGGTGATGAATGTGATGGAGAAGGATGAGAAGGGCTCATGGATCATGGATTCGGGCTGTTCATTTCACATGTGTCCTACAAAGATTGGTTTCATGACTTAAGTGAGACCTCTGATTCTGTGATGCTAGGCAACAATCAAACCTGCTCTATTAAGGGAGTTGGAAGCATTTTCTTGAGAGTTCATGATGGATCTATAAAGAAGTTATCTGATGTGAGATTTATTCCACAAGTAAAGAGGAATTTAATATCTCTTGGAACTTTTGAGAAGAAGGGTTTCTCATTTTCTTCAAAGAATGGTGAGATGAGGATTTGCAAGAACTCAAGAACAATGATGATTGCTCAACGAATGGGGAGTATGTACTATTTGCAAGATATTGTGGTGAATGGTGAAGCTAACTCCATTATCAGAACTGATTTGAGGAGCTGACACCTCAGGCTTGGCCATCCAGTAGAGGGAAGCCTCAAGGCACTGATTCAGAAAGGCTTGATAGATGGTGATGGATCAGAGAAGCTTGGTGTGTGTGAGAATTGTCTGCTAGGAAAGGCTAAAAAGCTCTCATTCCCTACAGGTAAATACACCTCAGTCTCACCCTTTGATTACATTCAAGAAGAAATTTGAATCAGCTGGCTCAGATAAAGTCAGGTTTAAAGCTAGGCTTGTGGCTAAAGGGTACAATCAAGAAGAGGGGATTGACTTCAATGAGGTTTTCTCTCCAGTAGTTAAGCACAATTCAATAAGAGTGCTGTTGTCAGTAGCTGCTAGAATGGATTGGGAGCTTGAGCAGTTGGATGTAAAGACTGCATTCTTGTATGGGGATCTGGAAGAAACAATATACATGTCACAACCTCAAGGCTTCAAGGTTCCAGTCTCAAAATGGAAAGTTTGCTTGCTGAAAAAGAGCCTATATGGGCTAAAGCAGAGCATCAGGCAGTGGTATTTGAAGTTTGGAGAAAGCCTAACAAATCTGGGATTCACAAGATCACTATATGATAGCTGTGTATTCATGAAGAGACAACAAGGAAAGGATCTTGTGTATCTCCTACTCTATGTAGATGATATGTTGATTTCTGGAGCAAACATCAGTGAGATCAATAAGGTGAAGGCTCAGCTCAAAAAATGACTTTGAAATGAAGGCTCAGCTCAAAAAGGACCAATTTGTAATGAAATTATCAAATGATTTTTCATTTCTTTCTAAAAAGACGTAGTTGAAAGTTGAAACAGGCCGCCAATGCAGGACTATGGGCTTGGAAGATGGGCTATTTTAATAGTTTCATTCAAAATGCCTACAACTCAATTTCTCATTCCAAACAAAATTAATTATTACTATTAAAAATATTTCACCATGTACACAAAAGACTTCACTAGCATGCTAGTTTAAATCAACTCGTCTTTCAAGGCGTCTAAGGTTTGAATCCCAACTTTTTTTTCTTCACTGTTGTATGGTATATTCACATATATTTTTTTGTTCTTTTCTTTATGGTATAATGAGTGGGAATTTTCTTTATTTACATTATGTTAGAACTCTGGATTATTGTAAGTGTTAAGTGGTAGTTTGAAAATTTTAAAATTTAAACCCAAACTTCAAATTCATTCAATCCATAGTATATTAATCTTTATCAATATGCTATAAGGTTCCCAATTTTTTCCTAATATACATAAACATATTAATAAATTAATCTGCAAGCAGGCATACACCAAAGACGGCCAAATTTATTAGATGAAATTAAATAGAAATTCTTAACCAAGAGATGCTAAAATTAGACAAAAACAAACCATCACATGGTGGGTCTAATTTTTCTTAGTAAAATAGAAACTAAAAATTTAGCTTAGGGTTAGACATAATTTGGCATTTCAATATGACAATATTGATTGTTTTAGTATGGGGCCCCGACTGGAGCCTCGACTGGAGCTCCATATGGCGCCACGTCTAGTAGGTCTTCATCGTGGAACAAGTTTTGTTTGTCAACATCTTCGTTCCCATTGTCACTTGCTACTCTGGAGGGTGGGTCATCGCGACATCTTTCTTCCACCTCACAACCCCTCCTATAGGGGTTTCCGGGTGTTTTGGGGGGCGATCCCGGAATTCCGCCTTTACCAAGAGCAGGGTTGCCAATATCTTCGGCTAGCAATGGGAGAAAAGTGCTCACTACAAGCAATGTTGTTAACATCATAGCTAGTGTTTTCGTCATGTCTACAAAAGATATGTCCTATTAAAGGATGTGTGTGATAATAGCACTTTGATAGAACAACTTATATTTATATAGTATAGTATGTATATATGCGTTAATTGAGAATTTATACTTTATTTATTGGAGGCTATTAAGAAACTAAACGTTATGGCTTATTAGAGTGTTAATTCAGGCGCTATAAAGTTATTTATGAAGGTATTAAGGCACTAAATGTTCTAGTGTGTTTTTTTTTCATAGTCATAACATAATTACATCACTTTGCATGTGGTCGTGGATTAATGTAAAAATCATATTTTATGTGAGAATCGAGAATAATATTTTGAACGTTTGAACTTAAATAATTCACAGTAAAATTAACCGTATGAAAATAATATATTTATTCGTGACTAGTGGGATTTTAATCCATATCTTTCATTTAATATATAAAAACGGGACGGCACACTATAAACAAAGTTCAAGAAACAAAAGAAGAAAAAAAATAAGTAGGGTTGAATTTAATATAAATCACATTTATTAAAAAATAAGCAATGCCGAATAGTGCACATCTAACATCTCGTTAAATAAACTATAGTAAATATATAAATTTTAGTGTGTTAACAAAGTGTTACTTAAAAAATACCTCAAAATCTAAGTCATATTAAGAATCCAACATTAAGAAACAAGAAAGATTCTAAAATTATGTTGGAATCAATTAATATGTAAAAAAAACTAACAATATTATCATTCGACTTAAAAGTTAAAAAAGATTATAATCTATCTTCTGACTTTTATGACTTTTTATGACTTGATCAGTTAAATTAAATTAAAAGACATTTTATAACGGAAGTTTCATAATTTACTTAGCTAGGGAAATGAGATAATTGAAAGGAAGAAATGTCGTGCCCCTATACAATATGAAGAGACTAATACTCCCTCCGTCCCGCATTAACTGTCACACTTGCATTTCTGCACTCCTTATTCTCTCTCTTATTTTAATATTTCTTGACTTTAACTATTTATTATTATTTTTACAAAACGAGTATAAAAATGCGAAGTGTGCTAATTAATGCGGGAGGAAGGGAGTAATAAATAGAGTTTGCAGTGAAGATAGATTAATGGGCTATGCCTAAAACTTTTGTTTTGTATTTATGCTCATTGAGCCCAACTACTCCATTCCATATATGCAAAGCTCCGAAGCTTGATTCTTCTGGCGGTATTTGTGGACCGGTGGTGGGGTCGGTCGGACCCTGTCGCCATAGATCTTGTTATAGACAATATGTCTTGGTCCATATTACAATAATCTTGCTAAAATTAACGGTTAATTAATCTTATTTTAACTTAATTAATGAGTTAAATAGAAATTAACTTGATTAACAAATTAAATACTATATGAATTAAGAATATTGTATAGAACTAGAAGCTAACACACTTGATTGGTTATTAATGTATAGGAAAAGTATGTTTTTGTTTTAAGTATGACATTATTAATGTATAGGAAAAGTATGTTTTTGTTTTATGTATGAGATTAATTTTAAATTTTAAAATACGATTAACTCTACCTAAGGACCAAAATATTTTTAAAAATAAATATACGAGAAAATTTTTAAACTTTAGTCAAAATATATAATAAGTCAAATATTGTTCCATGTTTTGGCCTTTTCGAAAAAATGAATGTTCCGAGATTAATTTGGATATTAATCTATTCTCTTTATTAAATCAATAATAATCAATCTACATTTTTTCAAATAAAATTCCCGTAACTATAAAATTTCCCATCCATGACCTAAGAGCATCAGCAGTGGCGGACGTCACCGCGGAATTCCCATCGGCGTGCGGGAATTCCGTGGCGGACGTCCGCCATTGTACATGGCATGCACGGATACGGAATTACGTCGAGGAATTCGCAGTTCCGCGGAATTCTCGTTTATTGCATTATTGTGGGAAGTCCGTCAGGAATTCCGCGGGGAATTCCGCCACTGTGCAGTGGGAAGTTCGTATCACGTGGCAATACAACGGGAAGTCCGTATCACGTGGCAGAAGGTGTTTTTGGGAATTCTGCAGGGAATTCTGCCGGGAGCTCCGCGCCACTGCTGATGCTTAAACAAAACATTCAGGAAGAAAAACTCACACACTGAAGCAGAAATAATTGGAAATGGGTGAGGAAATTAGCAACAAGCAAGTGATACTCAGCAACTATGTCGAAACATCTGTGAAAGAATCTGATATGTCGCTTAGAACTTCCAAAATTCAGCTCAAAATTCCCAGCGGTTGCGACGGCGCCGTTTTGGTGAAGAATCTCTACTTATCCATCGATCCTTACATTCTTGGCTGCATTGATGAATAGTGGGAAGAAATAAAAATTGAACCTTTCCATTGTTAAAATGTTGGTTATGTCTTTTTGGTGTCTCAGCAGAGGTTCTTTTTTGATGAATAGTTTGAAATGCTTCCTAGTGCTATTTGTCTGAGGTAGAACTAGTTGTTTATGATTCTGCAAAAGTTATGTCTGCGGTTAAACTTTTAACGAAAACGAGCTGTTGATGAAATATATATGCTTGAATTATGAGTGGAATAGATTGGGAAATGTTGGATTTGTGGCATGTATCTTGATAATTTCTCAAAATCAACGATGGGAGATGTACGAACGTGAGACTAAAAATCAATGTTTTCGTGTTATCATTTTAGGCATGCCTGGCATGACAACTTATGTTGGTTTTTTCGAGTTTTGCTCTCCCAAAGAGGGGAAACTGTGTATGTCTCTGCTGCATCCGGAGCTGTTGGTCAGCTCGTTGGTCAGTTTTCATAGACAACAGGGTGTTACGTTGTTGGGAGTGCAGGGAGCAAAGAAAAGGTGAGAATCTAATGGCTTATCCAAAACTTATTAGATTGTTGGCTAGATTGGTTGTCGATTTATGTGCTATTTTTCTTTTGTGGCAAGTTTATGTTTCACATTTGATGAACAAGCTGGTTCGTTAGCTCTTAATGTTGGTTGTTGCATTGATGAAGGTCAATCTCTTGAAGAACAAATTCGGGTTTGACGAAGCATTCAACTACAAAGAAGAGCAAGACTATAATGCAGCTTTGAAGAAGTTCTGTCATTGCTATAAAAATGTGTATACTTGTTTAACTTGGAAGGATACTTAGTAATTTAACACACAATACACATATTTATGTTCTTATATAAGAAAAGAATCTTTTGTGTCCAACAAAAATTTTCATAAAAACTGCCAAAAGTTTGGTAAATCAGCTGAAAAAACAAGGGCAAACTGCCTTAAAAGTCTCAAACTTTTTCCATTTTCCGGTTTTTCCCACGAACTAAAAAATTAGCGTATAATGTCATGAACTTTACCGGGTTGTTGGAATTTCCCATTTGACCCGACCCTAGAGTTTTCCGGTCGAAATCTTGCGCACGTGGCAAGCCTGAAATCTGATGTGGAAAACGCCGAAATTCATTAGCCCTAAAAGTCACAACCTTTTCCTATTTTCCGATTTTTCCCACGAACTTTTCTCATCCTCCCGTCGTGATTTCTTCTCACAGGAATTCTGTCGTAATCCAATTTCAATTTTTTCCATTTAAAACAATCGATTTTTGGTCAATTTTGATTGAATGTGCTATTTTTTTATTTGTTCGAAATTAGTCAATTTTCTGGTTTGAATGTATGGTTTCAATCTCAATTTTTTTTTTTAGAATAATCACTCTAGCTCCCAAATCTCGACCAATTCAACGTATCTTTCAACAAATTAAACGACTCAATTCCAAATGGCCTTGTAGAAAAATCAAAGGAATAACTTCTCGACACTTATCTTTGTGGGAAGCCTCTTGACACCGTGTGCCCCAAAACTCTGGCTAATGCCACGAGTGGCCGCGGCGAAGGGAAGAAGAAGCTCTCTAGCGGCGCCATTGCGGGAAATGCAATTGGATCTGTTTTAGGGCGGTTTCTCTTGTTGTTACTACTTCCTCCATCCCAAGATAAGCGACTCGTATTCCTTTTTGGAATGTCTCACTATAAGTGAGTCATTTCTCTTTTTAGCAAAAAATTATCTCTCTTACTTTATTATCCACCTACTTTTCTCTCTCTTCACTCCTCTACTTTTCTCTCTCTTCACTCCTCTACTTTTCTCTCTCATGCTTTACTCTCTCCACTTTAACTATTTAAATATGAATTCCTTAAATCTCGTGCCAAAAAGAAGTGCTTCAGTTATCTTGGGACGGAGGGAGTATTATTTATCATGTGTAGAAAGCAGAGCAGGAAGAAGTCGCGGTCAGTCGACGTGGCGGCTTTAAAAAAGGAAAGTGACTCCTCCACCGGCGCGCAGAAGCCCCTCGCCGCCATCGTGCTCATTGGTGTCGGCACCGATTTGAAAGTGAAGTGAAAGGAATTTGGGGATGAATTTAGGGTAAAAAAATGAAGGTGAATTAGGCTAAATTTGGGGATTTTGTGGGCTAAAATACGAGTAAGCTTAATTTTAACACGTCAGTACACACTCAACCACGTTAGCTTAAAAGGACACGTCAGCAGGACAATTTTTTAGTTCGTGGGAAAAACCGGAAAATGGGAATAGTTTGTAACTTTTTGGACAGTTTGACACGTCAGCAGCCACGTCAACTTATACACTCAACAGCCACGTCAGCTTAAAAATACACGTCAGCTTGATTTATGGCCAGAAAACCAGTCATGGGAAAACGGCAACCGAATGTAAAGTGACATTATACGCCAATTTTTTAGTTCGTGGGGAAAACCGGAAAATGGAAAAAGTTTGTGATTTTTAAGGCAGTTTGCCCAAAAAACAACGAAGTATGGATCCGTTCGTAATTATCCCACGGTCTTTGGGATAACAAATCCAAACTTATGATTTTTTTGGTTAATTTTTTAAAAATTGGTGGACGTATCAGAATTTGACCAAATTTTATAGTTTTTCCGGCAATTTATCGTTATATAGATAATAGGAGTAACAAATTTGTGTTGTTCATTAGGTACTTCCCCGATGGCATAGACATCTACTTTGAGAACGTGGGAGGGAAGATGCTCGAAGCGGTGCTTAGCAACATGAGAATCCACGGTCGTGTTGCTGCTTTGTGGGATGATCTCCCAATACAGCCTTGAGCAGCCAGAAGGCATCCACAACTTGTTTAACCTAATAACAAAACGGATCCGTATGGAAGGATTTATCTTTACCAACCACTACCATCTCTACCCGAAGTTCTAGGAGATGGTTGTGCTTCTAATCAAGGAAGAGAAGATCACATACGTCGAAGACATAGCCCAAGGCATTGAAAGCGCGCCTGGGGCTCTCGTTGGCCTATTCTCCGGTCGCAACGTCGGGAAGCAGGTGGTGGTTGTTGCTCGTGAGTAAGTCTGTTTTTCTTAGAGTGAATCATCGGAAATAAGATTAACTACGTCTCTTTTCATTGGGAGAGAATTATAAATTTATAATCTTGAATTTGATGTATTGTTATTAATTGATACATGAAGGACTTAAATAAGGTTAATCATCACAAATAACACAATCTATATTGCAATTTTATTGACTTCCAAACTATTGCACACATTAAGAGATAATACCTACAATCCTCCATCTCTTATTTATCTATTCGCTTCACTAATATTCATGGTTCCCATTATTTTATTTTCTATTTAATTTATTTATTATAAAATTTAATTAAAATACGAGGATTCTAATATAATGCTTTTTCCATTCATAGAATTGTTGAAGATTTCCAAATTTTACCTATACACGTCTCATGTAACTGAGGCAGATGACCACCAATGAATAATACTCCATCAATTTCATAGCTTTTATTTTCTATTCATCTTTCTATCTTTTTTATTTCCTTTTTTATTATTCCTTTACTTAATTCAGTTCAGTTTTAAAATGGTGTACCGAAAAGAAACACCGCCATTAACGCGCACGGAACGAGTAAAAATATATGATTATCATTATACTAACTTACTGAGAATGAATTATCTGGCATTGATTTATCTGATTAAAAAGCAAAAACAGTTATTAAAAAGTGATGGGACCTGGTGAATTGAAATTGATCATGGAAAAATAAAAGTAGCATAACAGTATTATCACTACAATTTGTCACTATCCTAACTTGCTTTCCTAATTTATTTCCATAATCAATGATTTTTCTTTTTCGCTTTTCAAGATATCATTTCCATTTTTAAATAAAATAATTACTAGTATATAAAATTTCATACTTTCAAGAAGAAACACACACACACTGAAGCAGAGCAAAATGGGTGAGGAAATTAACAACAAGCAAGTGATACTCAACAACTATGTCAAAACATCTGTGAAAGAATCCGATATGTCGCTAAGAACTTCCAAAATTCAGCTCAAAATTCCCAGCGGCTGCGACGGCGCCGTTTTAGTGAAGAATCTCTACTTATCCTGTGATCCCTACATGCTTAGCCGCATGAAGAAGCTCGAGGGCCACTACACTGCTTCTTTCACACCAGATTCTGTAAGTTTAGTTTTCTTCTTCGAAATTTTTATGGGTGTTTAGCTTCTTGTTGAAATTAATTGTGTTTCTGATTGCTTGATTAGAAATTGTTTTGTTTTTTAGGGCACTCATTTTGTTGGTTTATTGGGGGATTTTGTGTGAAGGGTGAATAGAATTTGGTATATACTTAAGTATTGATTTGAATTAGAGCCCTTAATTTAATTATTTTATTAAAAAAGATTGAGTTTTGATAAAATATTGTGTAAATGATCTCACTGGAATATAATATCTCATCTGCAGAGGTTCTTGTTTGATGAATAGTCTGAGATTTTGGGGAAAGAAATAAAAACTGTATCTTTCCATTGATTAAATGTTGATCACATCTTTTTGGTGTTTCTGAGATTAGTTGAAGTTTGCCCCATTTTCTGGTGACAGCCTATTTCTGGATATGGAGTGTCAAAAATACTGGATTCGTCTCATCCGAATTTCAAGACGGGCGAGCTAGTTTGGGGGTCCACTGGCTGGGAGGAGTATAGCCTTATTAAAGATCCAAGCCTATTGTTTAAGGTTCATGATAAAGATTTACCCCTCTCTTACTATACAGGGATTCTTGGTGAGTTTCTCGAGCCCATTGTGATGATCTGCTTATTTAGCTTGTAGCCTTTAAATTTGATGCTTGATTCCTGCTTCCTAGTTCTATTTGTCTGAGGTTGAACTAGCTGTTTATGATTCTGCAGAAGTTTTTATCTGTGTATGCGGTTAAACTGTTAACGAAAATGAGCTGTTGATGAACTTCATAATGCTTGAATAAGGAGGGGAATAGATTGGGAAATGTTGGATTTGTGTTAGCCATGAATAATGGTGTCTATCTTGGTTATTTCTGAAATTCAACGTTAGGAGATGTATGGACGTGAGGCTAAGAATGTGAAATATGATAATCACTATCTTTGATTTTGGTTATACACACGCTGAATCAATGTGATTCATGTTTTCACTTTAGGTATGACTGGCATGACAGCTTATGTTGGCCTTTTCGAGTTGTGCTCTCCCAAAAAGGGGGAAACTGTTTATGTCTCTGCTGCATCCGGAGCTGTTGGTCAGATCGTTGGTCAGTTTGCAAAGACTGCAGGGTGTTACGTTGTTGGGAGTGCAGGGAGCAAAGAAAAGGTCGGGATTACATGGCCCATCGTATTAGATTGTCAACTTGATTGGCTGTCTATTTTATGTGCTAATTTTCTTCCGTGGCAAGTTTGTGTTTGGGATTTTGATGAACAATCTGGTTCATTAGTGCTTAATGTCGGCTGTTGCTTTGATGAAGGTCGATCTCTTGAAGAAGAAATTCGGGTTTGATGAAGCATTTAACTACAAAGAAGAGCAAGATTATAATGCAGCTTTGAAGAGGTGAATTTTCCTCTCTATATTCTATCATTATTATAAAAATGTGTACTTTGAAGGATAGTTAGTAATTTAACACACACACATGTTTAGGTTCTTATATAAGAAAACGAATCCTTTTGTATCCCACAAAAATTATCATAAAAATCGTTTATATGTGAAGTATGTGTGTATATCCAGCAATCATAAAGTTTGATAAAATTCTCATTCGTCTCACAACTTTAAAAATCAGCCAAAAAACCATGAAGTACGGGTATGTTCGCAATTATCCATCTTGTCATCTACATGTGATATATTGTTATCTACGTGTAATATATTGTTGATATTTTTCAATTAAATGACACTTTGTTTGACAGGAAACACTATATTTTCTTTATAAATGGATGACATTAGTTAACTCATTGGCGGTGATGTCTACATACAATTTTCCGACTGCCATATCAAATGCAATTTCACCAAATAAAATTGTGGATAATTCGAACAAATCCAAACTTATATAAAATCACAAGTTCATAAAAAATCATTCTAACAAATTTGTGTTGTTCTCATTAGGTACTTCCCCGATGGCATCGACATCTACTTTGAGAACGTGGGAGGGAAGATGCTCGAAGCGGTGCTAAACAACATGAGACTCCACGGTCGCATTGCTGTTTGTGGGATGATCTCCCAATACAGCCTTGAGCAGCCCGAATGCGTCCACAACTTGTCTAACCTAATAACAAAACGGATCCGTATGGAAGGATT